>NC_044914.1:55409020-55531235 GCF_001633185.2 Quercus lobata
CTTTCTCTATGCCTGACTGCCTCTCGAGTTTATGGGTCTCTCTGGTGCTGGGTGTGGCTGGGCAGTGGATCGTGGATCGTGGGTCTCTGCGGTGGATCGTGGATCGTTTTTCGGTGAGTTTTAATTTTGTTGGGTTTTGATTGATTTTGGTGGGATTTGATTTTTGTGGTTGGGTTCGTGGGTTGATCGGAGCGACTTTGGGTGCTGGTTGTGGATGGGTATGGGTTACGGTGTTGGTGGCGGATTGATTTTGGGTTGGGGTTTGATTTTTGTGGTTGGGTTCGTGGGTTGATCGGAGCGGCAATGGTTGCTGGTTGTGGATGGTTATGGGTTGCGGTGTTGGTGGCGGATTGATTTTGGGTTGGGGTTTTATTTTTGTGGTTGGGTTCGTGGGTTGATCGGAGTGGCAATGGTTGCTGGTTGTGGATGGTTATGGGTTGCGGTGTTGGTGGCGGATTGATTTTGGGTTGGGGTATTATTTTTGTGGTTGGGTTCGTGGGTTGATCGGAGCGGCAATGGTTGCTGGTTGTGGATGGTTATGGGTTGCGGACTGATTTTGGGTTGGGGTTTTATTTTTGTGGTTGGGTTCGATCGGAGTGGCTTTGCTGGTTGTGGATGGGTATGGGTTACGGTGTTGGTGGCGGATTGATTTTGGGTTGGGGTTCACGGTGATGGTAGGTAGGTGGGTGAGTGGGTTTTGGTTGATGGTGGGTATGGTTTGTGGTGGTAGTGGCAACACTACGGCAATGGTGGGCTGATTTTGGGTTGGGGTTTACGGTGGTGGCAGGTGGGTGGGTGAGTGGGTTTTGGTTTATGGTGGTTGGGGTTGAGGTTGTGGGTGATGGTGGTAGCTGTGGCGGCTATGGCTGTGGCCGTGGCTGTGGCTGTGGCGACAGTGGGTGTGTGTAGTGATGCTTCAGCGATGGAGATGGGTGAGAGGCTTGGTGAAGCTTCAGCGATGGTGTTTGGGTCTGAAGAGAGGAGAGCAAACGGAGAAACAGAGAAGGAAGAGAGAGAAGATTACGTGGGAAAAATCATAATAAAATATTATTATTTTTTTACAATACTGTGAACAGTACAATTCTATGTTTAGAATTGTACTGTAGCAGAATTGCAAAAAAATTCGCAATAGTGTTGTTTGCCATTCTCTGATGCAGATGGTTTTGGGGTTGAAAATGCTAAATTTCCTTTAGATTTGGCATTAGCATTCCCCAATGCTAATGCTCTAAGGGCCTAACTGCGTAATTATCACATAGCCTGTAAGGCTAAGGCTGACTATTTTCAAAGGCTACACGGCATCAAAACCCAAAGCATCTGTTAGATTTATGTTAAACAATCTTATGCCAAAAAAATTGTAGGAGAGGAAAATGGAGATATATCAGGCAATTGTTAGGACGGAACAAGATGACAGTGATGATGGCGTTCTTCAGGTATGTCTTCATAAATTTGGTCTAGTGTAGGCTTTTGAAAACTTGTTTAAGTTCTTTTTCAACTGTAAATTTCAAGTTCGCCTAATAGTATCTGATGATGAACTGATCGTCAGTTTATTATGATCGTCCAGATGGAAGCCGTCCCTCACCAATCCAATCTTCTGCAATTCGTGGACGAAAGAAAGGAAATAGTTCGTCGGCGTTGTGCCTGCAAAAAGGTCTCCGATACCAAAGTCAGAAAGATTGACAAAGGAGAGCAATGAGAATCAAGTGTAAGAGTATTTTTCTTACCCCACCCCTTTTGGGGTTCAGTCTTTATATATGTGTGCTTGCAGGTGATTTCTTTTAGCCGTTGGTGGAGTCTTGATGGAGGCTTTAATCTTGCCTGGTAACGCCCTTGCTGGGTGTTAATGATGAGCTGCCATTCCTAACGATCTGAAGGTTTGATTAAGGTCTTGTAACGGCTCCGCGAAGAGTGGGAACGAGTGTTCATGTCTTTGAGCGACGACCTTTTCCCTCTGGACGGTTTTAGTAAGGTTGTCCCTGTCCTGCATTGTATGGACGATTACCATTTTCGTCGGGCGTATCAGCTGCCCCCCTATTCCATGGTCGTCCATTTTCTTGGACGATTATAGGAATATGAAAAGATTATTATTATTATTGTTATTATTATTATATTTTTTCAGTTATGGCGCTTGGAGTTCTGCTCCGCATTGATTGCGTAGTGGCGGCTATGGCTCATCTCAGTGCCACGTGTTTGATTTCTATTGGTTGGAGTGTCTCGTTTCCGGTGAGTGCCTTTTCAGTTTTCCCGCACTTTCCAAGGCAGAGTCCTTTGATTTTTTTGGCTTTTCCTTTTTCCATTTCCCCATTCTCTGTGCGGTTGATCTCTCCTACGCGTATTTTGCTCCTCACCTCCTCAGTTTTCTCCCTAACTTCCAGGTACGCCCACCCCCATTTACGCATTTCTTTCCTTTCTGATTTTTCCTTGCATTTGTGTCACTTAAGCTCCTTTTTTCTCTCTGTACTATCCTTTCTTCTTACGGAGTGGTGGTGTTAGTTTTTTTTTTTTCTTTAATGGTGGATAATTTCAAAGTTAGGCGTAACTTCCCCTCCGTAGCTTTTCTCCTCGCCCGCTTAGGTTCCTTGGTAGAGCTTTCCGGTGACCCATTGGGTGCGCCTTCGCTTGCCGGTTCATACCCACTAGTTAAGGAATTTGTTAGTAGGGGTACCGGGTTAGATTCGGCGTTGGGTGTTTTATACCCTCTAGTATTAGAGTCTCAAGCTTGGTTCCGGTCTATTAGAGGGCTCTTAAGAGAGGGAAGTATGGGTTTAGAGGAAGGGTTAGGTGATTTAGAGAGGGGTTCGACCTCTAACGTAGTTGAGGAAGAGGCCGGGATCGATGCAACGACCACCGCGCTTTCCCGTGCTCCCTCGTCCTCCCATTCTCCTTCTCCAGCGACGGTCCGTCAATTTCATGCACTCAAGGAAAATTGTTCCTTGAAAGTTGAGGTTTTTAGTAAATTTAAGGACAGATTCCAATTTCCAGAGGGAACTAAGGCTCGTCTACCTAGGAAGGGCGAAAAGGCTTGTGCCTTTGCCCACGGAGAAGTTAGCTTTTACGAGGCTGCTTTTTCATGTGGCCTCCGATTTCCCGTCCATCCGTTCATAATGGAGCTTCTTTACCATTTTAACCTTGCACCGGGGCAACTTATGCCTAACTCCTGGAGAATAGTAATTAGTTGTATGGTGATCTGGACGACCATTGCTGACGGGGATATGATCTCAGTTAATGAGTTCGTCCATCTGTATCGTCTGAAAGAGTCCAGAGAATTTGGGTACTATGAGTTTGTACCCTGGAATAGGAAGGCTCGTCTGGTAGCTGACCTTCCGTCGTCCTTTCGCTACTGGAAATCAAGATACTTCTTTGTATCTGGGGACGGTTGGGAAACATTGCCTGATGATTTGTGGGGGAACGTACCTAGGTTGCTGCGTCGATGGGAGACCACTTTGATTGGTGCGTTTACCCCAATGTTGTTGGCCCTTTTTTTATTTTTTTTTTTTTATTTTTTTTATTGATGTCGTCCTTTGCAGTGAAAGATCGTCCAGAGCTTGAGGCCAAATTTGTAGAGCGAATTCAAGCTGCGATCAAGTACTCAAGGACGATTGAAGATTTTGGTGAGCTGATTGATCCACGTACCCTAGCTCGTCACTGTCTGGGACCAGAACCTTCCCTCTACGTACTCAGTACCCTCGACCGTGAAGAGAGAAAACGTAAGTTGTACTTCAAGTCATCTCTTTTCTTCGTGTTTATCTTCATTCTTTTTATTCGTCCTTACCCCTCTTTTATTCGTCCTTGATCTCTTTTGTGTAGAAATGACGTCGAAGTTTAACAAAGAGATGTACGACAAAATTAAGGGCAAAAAGAATGAGCCCCTTTCTAGCATAGGCCAGAAGAGGCTGAGAATCACAGATAAAGAAAAGGAGAAAGAGAAAGAGGTGGTGGAGAGAGGATCGTCCACACCTACCCTTGATCTGGACGAGGGTCTGGCTGTATCTCCTGACATTTCGGTTGAGGAGGTGGCTCGTCCTTTGAAGAAGCAGAAGGCTGCCAATAAGGGGAAAGAGAAGGTCGATGCCAGCGTTTGGTCGGACGCTGGGACGGCCATGGACCGTGCCAACGAAGCTTTTTACCCCTGGTGAGATGAGGGAAGTCATGAGCATTCCTTCGCACGAGATGGTGAGCCGTCACGTTCATAAGCTCGTGCAGGTGACCCATCATACTTCTTGTCTTTTTCTTCGTGTCTTAACTGCTTCACCATTTTGGTTGCTTTTGATTGTGCTAATTTTTAATAACTCTGTTCTTGTCCATAGGTGTTGGGGGAGACCATGTACATCACCACGCAGTATTTAGCGAACGAAGAGAAGGCCGTCGTGGCCAACTCGAAGGTGGAAGCTTTGGAGATTGAGGCTTCAGGCCTGCGGAAGGATTTGATCATGACCATGGATTCCCTCAACGTCTCCAAGGAGCAGGTTCGAGTACTGACGGAGCAGTTGGACGCTGAGAGGCAATCTTTGAAGCAGAAGGACGAACTCCTGGCTGCAGCCGCCCAAAAGATGAAGGTTGCTGTGGCCAAGGCCGTTACTGCCTTCCAGTCCACGGAAGAGTATAACACCATCCTCTTCCAGTGGTACTTCAAGGGGTTTGAGCTGCTGCGGAGGTACTTGCTCAAGCATGGTCCTGGTGTGAACCTTGAAGACTAGACTTTGAGGCCGTCGACAAGGAGATTGAGGAGGACGAAGCGGCTCAGGCAGTGGCGTCTGCCGGTGGTGAACCATCTCAGGCTACTCAGGACGATGATGTTGCCCCTCCAGCTTGACTCTGCTTAAAGAAAATTTCTTCTCTTTTTTTTTTTGCACTAAGTTAAGAACAGCTAATGTTTGGATGCCCCTCCTGTTTTTGGGGCCCCCCCATTTTTGTCTTCAGAACACTTTAACTCTATGTTTGATTTTTGGCTATAAATGTCTGTGTGTTTATTTTTGCTTTTCATGATTGCATGAGTTGTGCGAGGATTTTTGTCCCTTCCTGGGGGTTTTAGAAAGGTTTCCCCATTTACTGACTTTTTGGACGTCCTGCATGGACGAGGTTGTGTTGGTCATCTTAAGGAGTTTGATCCTCTTGCTTTGTTGTATGGACGAAATCACTTTGTACGATCAGTTTGGGCGATCCATATCCGCTTAAGGAATTTTAACTTTTGAGACGACGTGCATCCCCTGGAGGGATTTTAGTCGTCATTAAGCTTTTTAGAGACGACATAATTCCATTAAAAGAATTTTACTGTCATTAAGCTTTTTGTGGACGATGTACGTCCATTTAAGGAATTTTATCGTCGGTGAGCTTTTTGGCGACGATGTACATCTATTTAAGGAATTTTATCGTCATTAAGCTTTTTAGGGACGATATAATTCCATTAAAAGAATTTTACTGTCATTAAGCTTTTTGTGGACGATGTACATCCATCTAAGGAATTTTATCGTCATTGAACTTTTTGGCGACGATGTACATCCATTTAAGGAATTTTATCGTCATTAAGCTTTTTAGGGACGATCGTTTGTGCTTTTCTTTGAAAATCGTGGCGCATGATTTGCTCAATAACACTTAAGAAATGCTGGACGATACTTATGATTCGAATAATAGCTTACATAGGATAGAAGTATCAAATTGGTTTTACAATGAAGTTTATGGTTCTTTTTCGTAATACCTCTTTAGATGTTCGACGTTCCACGGACGAGGTAGTCTTTTTCCTTCTGAGTCCTCCAGGTGGTAACTGCCCTGACGCGAATAATGGTCGACTCTGTAGGGACCTTCCCAGGACGGTCCCAATTTGCCATGTACTGGATCCTTTGTTGCAGGGGTGACTTTTCTAAGGACGAGGTCACCGATGTTGAATCTTCTCAGCTTCACTCTTTGATTATAATATTCGGCTATCTTCTGCTGGTACTTAGCCATTCTTTCAGCTGCCTGATCTCTAATCTCGTCCAGACTGTCTAAGTTTTCTTTCAATTGGCTGTCGTTGGTTTGCTCGTCAAAAAATTCTCTCCTTAGGCTTGTGAGACCAACTTCGACTGGTATGACTGCTTCTGTGCCATATGTCAGACTGAACGGTGTTTCTCCAGTTGGTGTCCGCGCTGTCGTCCTATATGGCCGCAAGACGCTTGGAAGTTCTTCAGGCCACATTCCTTTTGCCCCTACCAACCGGGACTTGATGATCTTGAGCAGGGTCCGGTTGGTTACTTCCGTCTGTCCGTTGGCCTGGGGATGACCTGGTGATGAGTACTTGTTTTTGATGCCCAAGCTCGAGCAAAATGACCTGAAACTTTGGCTGTCAAACTGACGACTGTTGTCTGATGTAATCGTCCTTGGTATCCCGAACCTGCAAACAATATTTTTCCAAACAAAATTTTGAACCTTTGCTTCGGTGATTGTTGCCAGAACTTCTGCCTCCACCCATTTTGTGAAGTAGTCGATGGCGACGAGCAGGAACTTCACCTGTCTCTTTCCCGGAGGTAAGGGGCCCACGATGTCGATCCCCCACTGTACGAATGGCCATGGAGACGATATTGTGGTCATCTTTTCCCTGGGGATTCTTTGAACATTCCCATATCTTTGGTAACTGTCACACGTCCTCACGAAATCAGCTGCGTCTCGTTGCATTGTTGGCCAAAAGTAGCCTGCTCTCATGACCTTCCTGACGAGGGACTTTGCCCCCGTGTGATCTCCGCAGATTCCCCCATGTACTTCTTCAAGGATGTACCTGGCTTCCTCCTTTTCAACACATCTCAGATACGGTTGGAAGTAGCCCCTTTTGTAGAGTTCGTCATTAAGGATCGTAAATCTGGCTGCTCATTTCCGTACCTTTTTAGCTTCTTCTGGATCAGGCGATAGTCGTCCTTCTTGAAGGAATGTGAATATCGGGCTCGTCCATCCATGGTCTGTGCGGACGGAGGAAATTTGGAGTTTTTGTATGCTAGGATAGTTTTTTTCTTCTATCTTCCAATCTAAGCTCTTACTTTCGTTCTCCGTCGAGGCACTTCGGGCCACCTCATCAGCTTCTGCGTTCTGATCCCTGGGGATCTGGACGAACTCTATGTAATTAAAGGAGCTTATCAATTGGTTCGTCAACTTGAGGTATTTCTGCATCCTGGCCTCCTTTGCTTCATACTCCCCTCTTACTTGCCCAATGACAAGTTGAGAATCGTTTTTGAGTACAACATTCTCAGCTCCTAGTGCCCGGGCTACTCTCAAACCCGCCAATAAGGCCTCATATTCTGCTTCATTATTGGTTACAGGGAATTTAAGTTGGACTCTATACTTGAGGATATTCTTTTCTGGGGAAGTGAGGACGATGCCTGCTCCGCCTCCCCATTGAGTGGACGATCCGTCAGTATTAACCGTCCAGATATTCTCTACGATTCCGGGGATGGTGAATTCCGCTATAAAATCGGCCAGTGCCTGTGCTTTTATCGCCGTCCTTGGATGATATTTTATGTCGAACTGGCTGAGCTCGATTGCCCACTGCACCATTCTTCCTGCCGCTTCGGGCTTGTTCATTGCTTTTTTATAGGCTGATCCGTCATCACGATGATGGGATTGGCTTGAAAATATGGACGAAGTTTTCTCGAAGCCATAATCAGGGCGAAGGTGATCTTCTCTATACGAGGGTACCGCGCCTCGGCACCCTGGAAGGCCTGGCTGACGTAATACACGGGAAGTTGCAAACCATCATCTTCTCTAATCAATGCCGCACTGACAGCCGTGACTGAGACGGCTAAGTATAGGAATAGATCTTCACCTTCTTTGGAAGGGCTTAAAAGGGGCGAGTTGCTAAGATAACGTCTTCCAGGAGAAGAAGATGAAGGTGATGAAGGAGAAGGTGTCCCAATGGAGACTGAAGCAGAGGCAGCAAGGCATGCATCAACCTCAACACCCAGGAGGAGTGGCAAAAGACCCAGAGCATCAACTTCTTCAGATACACCTCCAGATGCTTTCCAAATCATTCTGGAAAGACTTGATGGGATCAGAGAAGTCCAGACTGAGCACTCTGAGAGGATGAAAGCTATGCAGGATCAGATTGATGTTTTGTCTGCAAAACTTGACAGCTTCACCACTCAGCCTGAACACTGACCCTTTGGCCATTCCTGTCAAAAAGGGGGAGATGTTTTTGTTGATAATGACATTGATGATCGATTGAGAAGCAGAAAAGCAGCTCTTAAGGGGGAGCAGCCCTTAAGGGGGAGTAATGTGTTGAGGGGGAGTCATGTCAAACTCTAAGACTTTGTTTATATATATATTTCTGTTTTAAGTACTCTTAGTGGTTTTATGGGTTTGATACACTATGTTTTTGGTGTATTGTTTCTAACTCTTAACTTATACTCTTGGTTTAAAGTTTAATATATTTTGATGATGTTATTCAGGATGTTTGTGTTTTGTACCCATGTGCTTGTGTAAGCTTTTAGGGTTTATGTCTTTTGCATAGTTTGTAGGTTTTATGGTATGTACCTTGCTTATTGCAGCCTTTATGCTATGTTGAAATCAGTACTTTAATCTAAATGGTATGCATTTTAGTTTATGTACTGTCACTCTTGTGCCCTTGTAGGATTGTTCCTAGATGCATATGCCTTGTGTGATATGCATTGGTTGAGTGTTGAGCATACAAGTGTCTTGCCTTGTGCTTGTTAACTTGTATGTCCTTGTGTTCATTCCAAGTATGAATGAGCACTGTGATCACTACCTTGTGGTGTTCACTTGGTTGATCAAGTCATGGTTTGTTTCATAACTCCATCTTTGCTTGATCACATATTGCCTGTTTCATATGCATTTTATAATTTTCTGCTTACAATGATCATGGTGTATTGTTGTGTTTCAGGAGTATTATGTTCATATGATTCAAGTGCTTCACAGCTTCTAGAGTTAGGTATGAGTGAGTTTTGTTCAACTGTTCCCAACTCACATGTTAAGTCTAGAGTCGTTTTAGGGTTTTTGTCACGGAATAGCAAAGGGGGAAGATCTGTTAAAGGTTGATTTATTCAACCATTAATTGGCTTTATTCCGTGCCAAATTATGCTTGTAATTCAGCATTAGATAACCCTGTATTTTAGTGGGTTTTGATTGTAAGGGTAGTGAAAGTGTGAGAGATAGAAGTGAAGTTTGATCAAGGGGTGCTAAGGAAACAGAGACTCGGCGGCTGGGAGCACTACAGGACAAAAACAGGACAACTGGCCATTACGGTATCTCGCGACTGGATCTGCGAATTAGATCAACCGCCATGACGGGTCAAGCCGCGGAGCACCCCTGTTTTGTAAAACCTGCGTTTCACATTCCTCTCCACTCACAGTTATAAATACCCCATTACCAACGATTGAAAGAGAGCTCAGAGAGAATTTTGAGAGAGAAACCCTAAAGAAAAACTAGATTTGATTCCACACACAATCTACACCTTAGAGACTCTTCAAATTCCTTCAAACTCTCTTCCTCTCCATTGTCAAATCTTGAGAGGCATTATACCAACACAGGGTCTCACCTCATCCATCATCTGTGAGACTGCGTTTGGATTTCTGGGAAGCAGTTTAGAAGTGAACCATTTCATGGGTGTGATCGCCACGGTCTAGTAGCCGGAACCGGGAAGCTAGAAAAGAAAAAGGTTCGGCGCAACCTCGTTGGAGCAAGAAGCTTGGAGGGCTTAGGTGCACTGGGTAGATTAGGCTTGGAGGGTCTATTGCTGTCCTTGTATCCCAACTATATTTTCTAGTGGATTGATTACCGCTTGGAGGGCGGCGGAGAGGTTTTTCGCCGAGGGCTTCGGTTTCCTCTTCGATAACACATCGTGTGTTGTCTTTGTGTTTGCATCTTCCTTCCTCTCTATCTTTGCCTTTTATTTATCTGCTGTGGATTTTAATCTGTTGTGGCTTAGATAGTATTTAATCAATTTCGTATGATAGCATATGTTAAGTTTCCGCACACTAGTTGTTTGACATATTGCTTGAATTGATTAAGTTGTAATTTGGGGGTCTAAACGTTCAAAGGTGTTTTTGTACACGTTTTTGAACTCACAATAATTGTCGTGCATGTTTTGCTACTGCCAAAGGTAAAAAAACCCTCAGACTATGGATGAACAAGCTGTCGGAAATGGATTGGCTTATAATAAAAGTGATGATAAGTCAGTCAAAAGTGCCCCTAACAGTCTGTTTGCAAAGATTGCCATTAAAAGTCCACCTATATATAACGACATTCCAGATTCTATCTTCGACAATGCTATTGACACAAATGCCTCAACCCCGTAATAAAGTTTTATCAGGGGCGGCCTAACATAATTTGAGGCCTAAGGCGAAAAATTTATGCGGAGCTTTTAATATGTAAATATTAATTAAACAAAATTATTTAATACTAATCAAATTAAGGTTAATTTGATACATTAAATACATAAATAATACCAATTGGACTAATGTTATTTTCATATAGTGAATTGAATATCATAGTTGAATTATAAATATTAATAAAAAGAAATAAAAATATATTGCGATTGAAAAAGATATTTTATTTTGGATATAAGATGATGCATAGTTAAATAAAGTTGTAATCAAATTTTTAATTTTATATTTTGATTTTAAGAGAGAGAGAGAGATAGATATTATTTGGTGTACGGTTTTGTAGGATATTAATTTACAAAAATCAAAGTCTCAAACTATTAGGGGAAATTAATCTATAATTAATGATTTAACACATTTGCAACATCTTTTTGAAATATTTTAGGGTTTCAATTGAGTTAAGGTTCTATTGATCTTATACTTTGAGAGTCTTAATAGAAATGAAAAAGAAAAATGCGCTAATTAAAAGTACTATAAAATGTTCAAAATATAAGGTGATATTTTCTCTCATTGATGAACTTTATCAATTTAACTAATGAATGTTTATATCACGTTTTTTGTGATTAATAACATGACAATTTGTAAGCCAATAGTAAAATTTGTACATCACTAATAAAAAAAATGTACAACCTTTAAAAAATATATATAATTTTATAAAAATTTGGGCCTTTACCTATAAAAAGTGAGACCTTTTTTTCCAAGGAAATTTTTTTTTTTTGGTGAGGCCTTAGGCCTAGGCCTAACTTGCCTAGGGCTTGAGCCGGCCCTGAGTTTTATCTAATATTCTCTTCTGATAAAGTTTTGAAATTGAATATGTATTTTTTTTTCTTGAATAGCCCAATAAAGATTTTTATTTCTTTTCTTTTGAAGTTAATTATTGTTCCTTCATTTTCTGTTGATATATGATTATTTTACTCAACAATATATTAATTTATTCTTATTGCTAATGGAGCTATCTCAATTCTCAGCTATTGGAAAAGAGCCACATAAGTGTTGTTTAACATTCTGCTTTATGTAAGACCCCTAGACCCTTTCTTTTTTCAATTTAATATGTAAGCTATCATGTTTAATATATGCACGGAGATTAAAAATAGAAAGGAAAGCTATCATGTCCAATCTGAGAACCTTCTGCATGGTGAAACATACTGTCCAATCGTAACATGTCCAGTCTGAGACTTTTTTCTTTTTTTCTTTTTTCTTTTTTTTTGAGGAGAGAGAGAGAGAGAGAGAGAGGCGACTTAGCCTTATAGAAAATAATAGGAAACATGTTACTGGCCCGATTAACCAAATTTAATATATTTAAACTAAAAAGTAAACTCCCAATACATATACATGTTGTAATCAATTTTCTAAGGTTCAAAACTGTGAGAAGGATGAACTCCAATACACAAGTTCAAGACCAATGTTCATATATGCATACCAAATGAATACATATAAGTACACAGGCAGTAAAAACCAAATACAAGGTAATAAAGCATTAGAGAATCAACACAAACCAAATACATATGAATCTTTTTTGTATGCCTTTTTCTTCTCAAAATTACATATGTTTCAACAAACAAAAGAAACTCCGGATGAACGTTTGAGTGTAGAAAAGAAACTTGTACCTATTTGATAAAATGTCTCAATGAATATGGATGTGCTCCTTTGTTCTTAAACTACTATCAATAAAAAAATATAAACAATATATAGTTAAGGGTTGTTATTTTATAAAATGTTCTTTTGGATGCTAGATTAAAGTTGAGTTTTTTGTTAAAGTTTCATATGTAGAAACAGAAAGCTCCTATCTTTGTGTGACAAATGTTCTCTCTCTCTCTCTTTCACACCCACATTCCATTCCACATGCAACTACAAGCTTCCATTTCCTCACCGCACTGCTCTTCCTAACCTCCAATTCCAACCACCACAAACCCCGACAGCCACTGCCCAATGTCTCCACCGGCACAACACTGCTGAACATCGTCAGTTCCAACAAGGTCGGCCATTATCTCATCAGAAAACCCCCAAACTCTTCTCTTTCTAGCATCACCACCTAACACCGGAAGCTTTTTTGCTGCTTTCAACACCCGATGTCACAATAAGGTTTTTTGTCCTCCTCTTTTTCTGTTTCTCTTTTGTATGCTTTTTTCTTCTCAAAATTACACATGTTTGAACAAACAAAAGATACTCCAAATGAACGTTTGAGTCTAGAAAGGAAACTTGTACCTATTTGATAAAATGTCTCAATGAATATGGATGGGCTCCTTTGTTCTTAAACTACAATCAATAAAAAATATATACAATATATAGTTTAGGGTTGTTATTTTATAGAATGTTCTTTTGGATGCTAGATTAAAGTTGAGTTTTTTTGTTAAAGTTTCATAAGTAAACAGAAAGCTGCTATCTTTGAGTGACAAATAGTTTGCTACCTTCATTTTGCGGATAAATGCTTTGCAAATACATTGGTTAAAATCTTGGTCTTGAACAACTTCATTTTGTGTGTGAAATGCTGTATTGGTAATACTGAAACATAGTACACTTTCTCCAGCCGCTCCTCTCTTTCCATCATCCCATGTGCAATAAATAATATGAAATTACCTCAATTGGTGTTTGACATGCTTCAGCATATTGAGTTATGTAAAGTGTTATGTGATTAAGTTCACAGACCTTGAGGCTTGTCCTCCGCCTTCTTACTCTTCAGTTATAGGAAACAATCTCAGATGTCCTTGAAGATTATGAGGAAGTGTGTGTGTGTCCAGGGGCGGCCCAACATAATTTGGGACCTAAGGCAAAAAATTTATGCGGAGCCTTTAATAGATAAATATTAATTAAATAAAATTATTTAATATTAATCAAATTAAGGTTAATTTGATACATTAAATACATAAATAATACCAACTAGACTAATATTAATTTCATATAGAGAATTGAATATCATAGTTGAATTATAAATATTAATAAAAAGAAATACAAATATATTGCGATTGGAAAAGATATTTTATTTTGAATATAAGACAATGCATAGTTAAATAAAATTGTAATCTAATTTTTAATTTTATATTTTGATTTTAAGAGAGAGAGAGAGAGAGATATTATTTGGTGTATGGTTTTGTAGGATATTAGTTTACAAAAATCAAAGTCTCAAACTATTAGGGGAGATTAATCTATAATTGATGATTTAACACATTTGCAACATCTTTTTGAAATATTTTAGGGTTTCAATTGAGTTAAAGTTGTCTCGTACTTTGAGAGTCTTAATAGAAATGAAAAAGAAAAATGCGCTAATTAAAAGTACTATAAAATGTTCAAAATATAATGTGATATTGTTTCTCATTGATGAATTTCATCAATTTAACTAATGAATGTTTATATCACATTTTTTGTGATTAATAACATGGTAATTTGTAAGCTAATAGTAAAATTTGTATATCACTAATAAAAAAAATGTACAACCTTTAGAAAATATATATAATTTTATAAAAATTTGAGCTTTTAACTATAAAAAATAGGGCCTTTTTTTTCAAGAAAAATTTTATTTTTTAGTGGGGCCTTAGGCCTAGGCCTAACTTGCCTAGGCCTTGAGCCGGCCCTGAGTGTGTCACTGGGTCTATCTATATCCAGACCAAAGATGTTTGGATCATAGATTTCACATGTCCTGACAAGGGCTGGAAGGCTAGACCACGGATGAAATTTTGTAGGTGCGATCCTCAGCTGATTAGGTCAATGGTAAACTTTATGTATTTGGTGGTTTGGGTTTTAAACCCAAAGGTTCCTCTGGCTGGATGGAGGCATTTGCATCCAATATTGTTCAAAAAAATATAATTCGTGCACTCTCAGACACTAAGACTAAACAAGAGAAATTGTAGCCAAGCCACTTAGGGCGGGGTATGCCCAATTTTATCGCTACAATGTCATGCGTTCTTCTTAGAAAAAGGCTTAAACCTTGTCATTCCAATTGTGCCCTCTATTGTCAAGCAAAGATTGAAAAAGCTGTAGAAGTTGGTAGTACTCTTTTTAGGGCTAGCTTTTTAAGTCGTCAAGAGGATGATATGTGCAGGTTATATTTATACGATCTAAAGAAAAATGCTTGGCTTGAAGGCTATATCAAGCCTAGTAAAATTTTGGGCGAGGGAAAATAACATGTAAGAATTTAACCATTTCATCTATCATGTAAAATATTGGAGGTACAAGACTACCCAAGTCACAACATCTACCACTACAAATAGTCATTTTCGAATAGATTTAATTCTTTCTTTTCTTGTTCATTCATACCTTACACAATCCCTTTAACGACAATTATATTTTTCAATATCATCGATCGTTTACAACGCGGAAGAACAACGAAAAATTCATACTTGTCATTAAAGCATTGAAGTTCTCTCTTAAATCATCACATGTATAAATTTAACTATTTCATCCATCCTGTAAAAGATAGGGTGAATATACAAACAATCTTAAACACAACATAATTTGTATGAGTATGACACGCACAATAAACACAACATAATTTGATATTGTTTTCAGGTTAAAATTTTAAGTTTATAAAGTTTTAGACCACAAATAGCTATTGTATGGCTATAGTTATTTGTAGTTTTTACAAATAGTAGATTTTAGATAAATCTATTATATTTATGTGACGAATTCGAGTTAATTCAAAACATAATCTTGCAATATATTAATTTTTAATCATTTTGCCACTATGATCACGGGGACTACATTATATATCATTAAAACTTTAAGGCTGGCAAGTATCTGGGCTTACATTACATTATATATTTATAAAAGGCTTTAAGGCTTCTATATGTCCATCTGCTATTTGCTTGGGACTTTCAACTTTAAGCCCGTCCATTTTTAAGGAAATGGTCTGCCCAAATCTTGGAGGTAGAGATGGCAGATGCATGGACCGGCCTTGAATAGCCAACCAAAAAAAAAACAAGTGATTGGCTCTTGTATTCACCACCATTGATCAACAATTTTTTTTTCTCAGTTAATTTACCTAGTAAAGTTTCTGATGGTTGAATAAAAGATTTGAGGATCAATCTCCGTTTACACCAAAAATTGATTAATGTTTTGGTTTGATGATAAAGAGCAAAATCATCAGAATCATATACCATAGATTGAAACTCTATAAACAAAAAAACAAGAGTTTTATTTTTATTTTTTATGAGACCAAATGTTAACATTGTTTTACATTAATAGCAGCTTCTATCTTTATTGATAGTAAGCTTCTGTTATTATCAGTTTTATAACTCAACTAATACTTCTTAATGATCAAATTCCACACTCCCAATTATCAAAATATAGTAAGCTTCATGTTTATTAAGGGGGCAAAGAAAAGGTGAGCTTTTGGATATAGCAGCTTCCATCCACACGCTTGTTAACAAATGCCGTATTAGGTAATGGTTTTCAGGGCCGGCCCTAGGCCTAGGCCAATTAGGCCATTGCCTAGGCCCCCTACTAGAGAAAGGCCCTAAATTTGGGGGGCAAATATTGTTTTTAAAAAAAAATAATTAAGTGTCTGTCTGGGGCAAATATTGTCTTACATTTTTTTTTTTCACTATTGAGAAGGCCCAAAGAATTAAGTGTCTGGGTGCTTATTAAAGTTTAAGCTTATTTTAGAATTTGGCTTCTTTTTGGTACTATTTATGGGTTTTGTTGCATTTTTTGGTAGTATTTATGAACCCTATTGCGCTTTTTGGTACTATTCATAGATCCTGTTGTGCTTTCTGGTATTATTTATGGGTTCCATTTTACTATTTAACTAGCTTTTAACCTTTTTTTTTTATCTACATTTTCAACAAAAAAATTTCAGTTTCAGCTAAATAAGTTATTCCCAAACGGATCC
The DNA here is from genome assembly GCF_001633185.2 of Quercus lobata. Classification (NCBI taxonomy): domain Eukaryota; kingdom Viridiplantae; phylum Streptophyta; class Magnoliopsida; order Fagales; family Fagaceae; genus Quercus; species Quercus lobata. The sequence continues at coordinate 55,425,200 of NC_044914.1, forward strand.
TAAGTAATGCCAGAGATAGAAAAAAGTCAAAGTTAAATAAATATGCCTTACAAATAGACATGTTATTAATCACAAGTAATTCCACTAGGAAAATGTTAAAAATATTATAAATTTTACTACATAACTTTTATAATTTGATATGACAATGAATATGATTGGTAGACTTCAATAAACTATTAAATGCAATTTTTGAATGAATTTTTATGATTGATGATATATCTTTGTAATTCTCATGTTGTAAATTTTATAATATCTCTAACATTTTTGTAAGCCTCATGTCACTGATCACATCCGTTACAACATCAGTTAGTAGTAAAATTTGTTATAACTTTAGCATTTTCTCAAAAAAAAAAATCATATTAAAAATTAAAAAAGAATGGATTTTTTTTTTTAAATTATTATATAAAATGATAATTAAATATTATTTAACTGATAAAATAAAGCCACCATTTGAAGATTTCGCCATAGCCTTCCAAAATGTTTGGTACGGCCCTAATGGTTTTTCTGTGTTAGTTTATCTTTTGGTTAGGTCATAGGGGTATTATTATCTTAGGCCACGTCCCAACATAGCAACTTATTTCTCAGCACCACTCTTTGCACGTATATAGATTACAAGAACACAGATTTATTGAATTAGCCGGGGTGAAAAAGAAAAAAAAATCAAAGTAGAGCAAAAAAAGAAAAGGAAAAAAAATATGCCTGATATAGAGAACAGGTTGGGAACCAGTACCACTATGAATGCTGGAATGGAGGAGGAGACAGTGTGAGTGGAATTGGAGAGACTCTGCTTTCTGTGGTTTTCTTTTCATATTCATTTTTATCTTGATTTCGCCATTAATTTTGATAAGGTCTAAAAAGGCAGAGAATGGGGAAGTGAAAGATGACCCAAGAGACTTTCATTCTAAGGAAAATTCCCCAAAGGGCATTCATCCCATTCCAGGCAAATCCAACACTTTGAGTTTTGTGGTGTCATTCATTGTTGTTGACCTCCTTGGTTTGGTAATTTGCTAGATTATCTCTAGGCAAAAAAAAGAAGGAAATGAAGGATGTCCTTCTCAAAGAGGGTGTTGTACGTGCATCCAGTCGTCTTCCTTTAACACAATAATTATCTTCTTTTTCTTCTTTTTTTTTGACAGTAAAGATAGAAATATTATTAGTGAAAGAGTACAGAAATACAAGGCGATCACCAGGCCCACGTAATACAAAATGTTGAAATATTAGCTTGGCGTGGGTTTGCATGTGAAGGCCATTGCCCAAAGTGTTTTTTATTGTTATTATTGTCAATATATAATTTTTTTTATTAAATTATATAATTTATACTTATTTTTGAAAAAAAATTCTGGAGTCCCCATTAACTTGAATAGTGAAATGAAGGTATGAAGCTTTGACTCGCAATAAATGTAAAAAAGACAAAGGGTGAAACTGACACAAATCTCCATTATCTATTTGAAAAGACTAGACTTTGCCCGAGGCTACTGTTGGAGCACACTAGGGATGTCTAGCTAAGGTAACCATGGTGTAACTGAACAGAGAAGTACTCTTTTTTTTTAGTAATAAGGGATATATCATTCACGAGAAGAAAACGTGTCCAGCAAACAGAACGATAAAATGGACTCTTTTCGGCTAAATATTGCCCAAAAAAAAAAGTTTATCTGTGATATAGTTATAGTTTAAATTTATTTGACAAAATGAGGTTCTTCAGATTTTGGTAATTACCGTAAGTATATGAATTTCGGGCAGTTTTTGTGGACAAGGGCAAATGAATTTCGGTAATCACCGAAATTCTTCAATTTTTTTCTCACTCAATTTCTTTTTATTTTTTTTCCTATTTTGGCAATCACACCACCTAAATTCTTTTTTTTCTCACCTCCATTTTATTATTTCTCTCTCCTCTCTTTTCTTTTATTAGAATTTCAGTGACGGTATTATCTAAATTTACTTTTCTATTCATTTTTTCAAATAAATTTAAACAGTATCTATATCATAAATAAACTTATTTTTTTAAAATATTTAACTAAAAGAAAAGACTCCGATAAAATGTGTACAATTTTTTAGCATGTAGTAATAAATGTGTCTAATAAAACTTTGCTAATTTTGTATGCAAGTAAGACCCAGAGGTTGGTTCATTAACAGGTGCACACCTATTAACAAATTCTTTAACTTTAAGCCTATTCCTTCATTTTTAAAGAAATGATCTGTCTAATTATTCTCTTCTGGCATGAAAGTTAAGTCAAATCAAGTCATTCACTGGTTAGGTTTTAAAATAAAATAATATCCGATGAAATAAAGTTATAAAACAATGTGTATGCGACTAAGGATGAGGATGATAACGTGTCGAAGAAGACAGAGTAAAAAAATATCGATGTAACAGCTATTATAGCTTGACACTAGTTATGCTAAGGGCCTAAAGTGTGTAATTATCACATAGCCTGCAAGGTTAAGGCCAACTATTATCAAAGGCTACACGGCATCTAAATCCAAAGCATCTGACCATCTCATTAATTATAAAAGTTTTAATCCCACTTATAAATGATATTATTATAAATGGATTTTGCTAATAAATTGCCGAAGATAATAATAATAAACAAAATAGAAGCCTCCGGAGGGCTGGTCCGATGGTGTGAGATCCTGCGTACATGCACGAGGTTCTTTGTTCAAGTCGTGGCGGTTACCATGTGAGTGTAGGTTTCTACTTCCTTCCATGCATTGCATCTCATCTATTGGCTCTATTGGGGTGTTAGGGTGAGGTCTGTGCTAGGGTGAGGTCTGTGATACCCCGATCATAGTAGTTATAGCTCAATCTAACATTTTCTAACGAGAGGTGTCCCTATTAGATCACGTCCTGCAGGGTAAACCACATATGGTCGCTCCTGCCCCTTTTATCATTTAAAAAAAAAAAAAAAAAAACAGAAAATAGCATAGATCAATAATCTTGAAAGTTTGTGACGTGGCATTTTTGTTTCCATGTCCATTTTTTTTACAGTAGGTTTAATGCAATCACACTTGGACACCTGTAGTCATTGCAGTTTAAGACTCTTATAGTAATTAAGTTCAACTAATTAACAACATTGAGACATTGGATTAACTAAAATGTTATTTTTTCAATGCCATTAGATGTTTGATTATCATGGTATCATGTGTTTAAATATATTTTTTAACTGATTTTTCTTGCATTTGATTATGTACGTAGTACGATTTTGCTGACAAACATGACAAGAGTGTTCTTGCTAATACATGGGTTGCAATTTCTAGCATGGTTAGACAGAGGCCACGACTTTTGCTGTCTATGGTTTTGTGTAATTATGTAGCCCCTGATGAACAACATAAATTTCTTGGTTTATTTAGAATCATTATGGTATGGTTATATGTGATTATATAGTCCCCTTACATAGACTTTTTGCTTTATTTAGAATCATTATGGAAGTGGTTTTGTATAATTCCAAAGTCTCTACAAATTTCTAGGCTTATTTAGAACCTTTATGGATATCCATATTCTAGACAGTTGAAACTTATGATTATGATTGATATGAATGTTTCAGTTTATGTTGAATCCTCTATTATATTCTACCGATATGAAAGATGTGTTAAAAGCTTGGCCCTTCCATCTGCTTTGATTGAAAGAAAAAAAAAAATTAACGTAGTTTTAATGCAGTCACAGCTAAATACCTTATAGTCATTGCAGCTTTAGATTCTTAAGTATGACTAATTAACATCTTTGACACATTAGATTAACTAAGGTTGCGTTTGAATTGACTTCAAACTGATTCCGGAAATGATTTTTCGGAAAATTAGGTGTTTGGTTGTTACTTCAAATTCAGTCAAACTGAAAAGCATTTCCAGTTGACCGAAAATGAGAGTCAAAACAACGGAAAATCATTTCCATTTTCATTTTCACTTCAAATGATTTCTGGCCTTGGAAAATAGAAGAGAGAGAGAGAAAGAGCAAGAAGATCGTCGACGTTGGAGCAAGAAGATCGCATTGGAGCAAGACGATCGCACCGCTCCGATCGTTCAAACCCACCCTCGTCTAACTCAATCACCGATCATCGAGATCGTCTCACCATTTCCGGACCACGTGCGAAGAGAGAGACAGAGAGAGTAGAGAGATCGTCACACCGTGAACCCACTCACACCGACGAACCCCAACGAACCCACTCGCATCGCGAACCCACTCGCACCGACGAACCCACTCGCACCGACGAACCCCGACGAACCCACTCGCACCGATTCGTTCTCGTTCTCGTTTGAAATTTTTGTAATAAAATTTGTTTGTGATTTTGATTTTTTACTTTCTCTCTTTGATCTCTGATTTTGTTGCTGTTGTTATGGTGGCGTGGGTGGTGGTGTTTTGGTAGTTTTCCTGTTGTGTGGTGGTGGGTTTTGTGGGGGGTGGTGGTGGAAAATAGCATTTTCAGAGTGTTACCAAACACATGAAATTATTTTCTAGAAAAATTTTCATAATACAACCAAACACTTGAAAATATTTTCCTTTCCGGAAATGCTAATATTTTCCAGAAAATATTTTACATGAACCAAACGCAGCCTAAGATGCTATTTTCAATGCCATTTAGCTCTTTGATTATCATGGTATTTTGTGTTTAAATATTCCTTTTAATTTATTTTTCTTGTATTTGATTATGTTGTACTTTTCTTTTAAATATATTTTTGTTGACAAGAATGAGACTAGTTTTATTATTTTGAGAGGTCACATTTTTAGAGCTAATTCAAAATTACCCACATGGACAAAGAGAAAGAGAGCCAGTTAAATTGTTCAAATTTAATAGAATTTGGAACAATCTATATATTTTTAATAATAAGATTGGATTAAGAAGAGATACAAACCTATCTTTTTAGAGCTAATCCAAATCTATCTTTTTCCGATTCTATCTTTTTCAATTCTTAAGCAAGTGGACCAAATTCTCTCAAAAAAAAGAAAAAAAAAAGGAAAAAAAAAAAAAAGAGTAAGTGCATCAAATGGACCGAAGTAGATTGAATAGATTGAAATAGACCAAATAAATCAAAATGGACTGAAACAGACCGAATTGTACTGAAATGGACATGAGACCATGATCATACAATATTTGAAGATTTTTTTAAGATGCAATATTTGAAGTTTTGAACATTAGAGAGAGCATATAACCAACAAATGCATCCAACTATAATTTAACATGTAATTCCTAATTGAAACCTAGTCCTCAACATCCACAAGATCAAAATAAATCTCAAAATTGTTATTCAATTGATGATGCTTTACCCTTTAAATTGAAGAGTTTGTATTTACTTATATATTTTAGGAAAGAAACAATAAATCCAAAAAAAAAAAAACATTTTTATTTAAAAGAAACTCAACACTACATTGTTTTTCATGAAAAATTACTGACTTTTTTTTTTTTTTTCCTTCTAGTTACAATCTAAGAGCATTCAATATGATGGTTGTAAAAATTTTAGTTTTTTGTAACTCAAAAACGTACATTATTTATTTTTACTATTCCACTTTACAATACACCCAAATACTCAACATCAATAATTTTATTTTTTTACTACTTTATTTAAATATTATTTTTTATTATATTTTAGTCTTTCCTCCATCCCAGTACCCTAGGTATTGTAGGGTTCTGAATCCCCCCAATGAATCTTCGAGTGTTGTTTTCGGTTGCAGGGTCAGAGTGAAGAGAGATGGACAAGGGCCACAAGGCAACAGCCTTAAACGTAGTGCAGTGAAATGATTTTTTTTTTTTTTTTTTGCTCCTTGTGCAGGATATTATGGTACTACAAATGTTGATTTCTTCTATTGTATTTGACCATTTTAAGTAGTCTTTCTTTCTTTCTTTTCTAATTTTTTTTTAAAAAAAACACTGTTGAAATTAAAACCATTTTCTAATTTTCAAATGTTAAACCCCTGTTTTGGCCCGTATTAATTAGGAGTTAGGGCTAATAAAACCATTTTTAAAGCCTAGCTTGTGTTGTATTTACCCATCTTATTCTTCACAAGTTTTAACAAAAATTTACACAAATTGTAACTAAAACCTAAATAAATAAATAAAAAGTCTATTAATGTGAAATTAAAAAAAAAATTAATATATATATATACACACAATTATAGTTGTGAAATTAAGTAGTAATTAAAAATTTAGTTATTTTTTTATCTAAATATTCACAATAATATTATTTATATATATATATATATATATATTAATGTCCAAATCATATTATATATTCTCTATCATAAAAGTTGGGCTTTACAAATCATGATTGTGATAAAGATACACGATACTTAGATGCCATATGTATTTACAATTAAAAAAATACATACTTGTTTGTTTTCTTAAAACTATGAATATTATATTATTTACCAAATTAAAAAAAAAGTTCAATACACAACAAACAACAGGACTCATGATACATGCACAATAGATATTTCAATATTGTCCCAATAAAAAATAGACAAGAAAAAATTTGAAACAGGTATATAAAATTGTGGGGCCCAAACGATTTACGGGCCGGGCCCATCTACCTGGGGAAAATCCGAAGGCCCAAGCCGAGGAGGGCTATGGCCCAAACTCGACCAAATAGCCTATGGACATCGCCGAGGACGGCTCAGTCCTCGGCAGATCCAAAGTTCCCCCCCTGAAAGGAGGGCAGAAACGGTATAGGACCGAAACCAGGACAAACGATCTAAAATATCCAGGGAAAGCTGCTCTTGCTGCCATTCAATGCTCTGAACCTGACAGAGCTGCAGTTTTTGACTTTTACAACCACCCCCAACGACTTTGAATATGGACTGATGGGACAAGTATCAATTTTGGAAAGATTGACCCTATACGTGGACGAAGGACAATGAACGCAGGCGAATATAAAAGGAAAAAGAAGTATCCTAAGGGAGGGGTTGGGAAAAATGGCCAGAAACCAGAGCCTCCCAACCCACCTCCAGGAGAAAGACTCCAGGGGTGAAGGAAAACCGAAACTTGTATGTACACCACGAAAAGCCCACCGCCTGTCAACCAAGGCCTAGCCTTCCAAACCCACGCTCTACAAATGATATTGTTAGGGGCCTTTTCACGCGCGAACCCGACACTGTTACGGTCTGCCACGAAACGCGTCCTTACAATTGGCGCCGTCTGTGGGAAGGGCTTGTGTGTTGGTATAGGAAGTGGGTCGGTAGAGTTTCTTCGTTATATCTAACCGTTAGTTATAAAATTCTAGTATAAAGTTCCGTTAGGAACTACGTTTCTTGATTAGGGGCTTGGTTGAGAAGCTAACTCCCTTAAGGCCAAGGTCCCCCATAAAGAGCAAACTAGGCACTTTGTAACGTTAACTGTATGGATAAACTCTAGGGGCTTGGCTGAGGAGCTAACTCCCCTAAGGCCAAGATCCCGCACAAAGAGAAAACTAGGTTTTGGACAGAACCAAGGCATTGCATGGTCCTCAGACCCAAGCCTCAGGGGAAACCAACTACCTGGATGTGGAAAACTAGGTTTTGGACAGAACCAAGGCATTGCATGGTCCTCGGACCCAAGCCTCAGGGGAAACCAACTACCTGGATGTGGAAAACTAGGTTTTGGACAGAACCAAGGCATTGCATGGTCCTCGGACCCAAGCCTCAGGGGAAACCAACTACCTGGATGTGGAAAACTAGGTTTTGGACAGAACCAAGGCATTGCATGGTCCACGGACCCAAGCCTCAGGGGAAACCAACTACCTGGATGTAATGAAAACTAGGTTTTGGACAGAACCAAGGCATTGTATGGTCCTCATACCCAAGCCTCAGGGGAAACCAACTACCTGGATGTGGAAAACTAGGTTTTGGACAGAACCAAGGCATTGTATGGTCCTCAGACCCAAGCTTCAGGGGAAACCAACTACCTGGATGTGGAAAACTAGGTTTTGGACAGAACCAAGGCATTGCATGGTCCTCGGACCCAAGCCTCAGGGGAAACCAACTACCTGGATGTGGAAAACTAGGTTTTGGACAGAACCAAGGCATTGCATAGTCCTCGGACTCAAGCCTCTGGGGAAACCAACTACCTGGATGTGGAAAACTAGGTTTTGGACAGAAACAAGGCATTGCATGGTCTCAGACCCAAGCCTCAGGGGAAACCAACTACCTGGATGTAATGAAAACTAGGTTTTGGACAGAACCAAGGCATTGCATGGTCCTCGGACCCAAGCCTCAAACCAACTACCTGGATGGAAAACTAGGTTTTGGACAGAACCAAGGCATTGCATGGTCCTGGACCCAAGCCTCAGGGGAAACCAACTACCTGGATGTAATGAAAACTAGGTTTTGGACAGAACCAAGGCATTGTATGGTCCTCAGACCCAAGCCTCAGGGGAACCCAACTACCTGGATGTCATGAAAACTAGGTTTTGGACAGAACCAAGGCATTGCATGGTCCTCGGACCCAAGCCTCAGGGGAAACCAACTACTTGGATGAGGAATCAACTATTTAAAGAAAAAACTATGGCCTGTAAACCTCGAAATCCCTCCGAAGAGAACTCCGCGTTAGCAGATGGGTTAATACCTTGATTGCGCGGGTTCCTCGGCCTACCCTCGGACCCCCAGTATCAAAGGGGTTGGTGCGATACGGTGCAACATATTACCCCAAAAGCACAACCAAAGTCCCTCGCTACCTAGTTACCCTTTCAGACGAATTATTTAGAGGTTATCGTTCTCGGACATTGGTCTAGCATGCATCACGTAGTACTCAGCGCTTATCCCGGTTAGTTCCAAGAATTTAACTTATTGGAAGTTACCATTGCTGTACTTGATAATATTTGTGAGTTTAAATTAGTAGGAACCTGTGTTAAAGCATTTTTTCTGCTTGGAATATCCTTAAGGGTAGGCTTGCATTTAATGTTCATGCATAAAGTAGTTGTTATGGAGAAGAAAGATATGTATGGAGAAGTAGACACATATTTTATTAAGACAAAGGAACAGTACAGTGTACAATGAAAAGCTGAAACAAGCTTACACTAAAGCTGACTGCATAAGTAAAGGAAAATACAAGCGAGTGGAGAGAAGGCCGTGGGGACAGCTCAGAGGAGAGGTTGGCTACTGCGCCGAGTTATTGTCTAAGGAAACCATTCCTCCATGCTTTTGCACGCCCGTAACTCAGGCAGCAAAAGAACCTGACCTCAGGCTAACACCATCTACAGAAAAGGTGCAGGGAGCCGGAAGTTGGGAAGCCCCCGCAAAAATCTGCCTGCCACAAAGTAGACAGTGCTGATGGTGGAAATCCCTTTTTCTGACATACCAAAAATAGGGCATGACCAGAACCTGCTTCGGATTTTGACTAAAAGAGGGAGGAATACCATCTTCCCTCCATCAAGACGGAGGACTGGCTTGAATCTATGCCATCCTTGTCCGTACCACATCACCTTGAGGATTCGGTGCCTCTGGAGCGCGCGGAGACCTTTCATCCCTATCCAAGCCTCAGACATCCTGCTTTGGGGCAGTGGCACTAGGGAGAGGGATCGCGGATATCGAAGAAATATAGTTCTGAAGGGAAATGGAGAGTTCATGTGCAAGTGAGGTGATCCCCTATCCCATTTATACCCAGAAGTAAACCGGTGGCATTTAATTCGCGCAGCGTCCCAAGGAACGCTACAGACAAAACGTCTCTGGCTCGATTTCCAACGTCGTCTGCAACCCTGAGATTAAAAGAGTCTCGAGAAGGTGCACCTTGAACATTGGGACACCAGAAGGTACTGCGTGGTCAAAGGTTATGGTAACACCTCTTAATTTGTGGGCCCAGTAAATCAGCGGCCCAGGCCCATCCAGCATATGGGCCCAGGGACAGAACCAAGGCCTTGCATGGTCCTCGGACTCAAGCCTGTGGGGAAACCAAGTACAAAGAATTATAAAAAATTACAAGTTTTTGGACAGAACCAAGGCCTTGCATGGTCCTCGGACTCAAGCCTGTGGGGAAACCAAGTACAAAGAATTATAAAAAATTACAAGTTTTTGGACAGAACCAAGGCCTTGCATGGTCCTCGGACTCAAGCCTGTGGGGAAACCAAGTACAAAGAATTATAAAAAATTACAAGTTTTTGGACAGAACCAAGGCCTTGCATGGTCCTCGGACTCAAGCCTGTGGGGAAACCAAGTACAAAGAATTATAAAAATTACAAGTTTTTGGACAGAACCTAGGTCTTGCGTGGTCCTCGGACTCAAGCCTATGGAAACCAACTACTTGGGTAAGTAAAGACTTGAATTTCGTAAGATGGGCTACTTGATAAAAACGTTAAGTCACTTCGTCTACGGCTTAAACACCATAAAAGGTTAAGGCCAATAAAGGGGTAAGGAAGATGGTGGGACGCCTCAGCATTTAATCATATAAGAGGGCTATCCACTTGGCGGGGGATATGTCCTCGGACGGTTATTTCTCACACGGCATCAAGCCTTCGTTTTTCACCTCGGCTAGCATGGGGTAAGTATTACTCTTCGTTGGTCGGCCTTATTAGGCCAGGCATTTCTATTAAAGTTATGGCGACGTCCTTTTATTATCAAGTCTTTTGGTCTTAGTCGTCATTGATTTAGATGCTATATAATCGTGTCAAGCAGCATTTGTAGATCTAAAAAAAAATAGGAACAAAATATGCGAAACAAGGTAGACAACAACCTTTATTAATATGAAAAATTGCTACAACATACAAAAAGGGGCTCAAACGAGCCTATACAAAATGTGAACTGCCTAAGCAACCATTACATCTGTAGTACAGAAAAGTAAACTGTCAAGCGTCTTTTAAACTCGTCTTCAAAGTTTCTCCAATCTCTACCTCATTGATGCTCATACTGAGAGAGGGACTCACTTTAAAAAAGAAAATGAATAAAGAAGATGGAGGACATGAGTAAAGAAGGAGGAGAAGAGGAGAGAGAAATAAAGAGACAAAGGGAGGAACAAAAGATAGAAAAGAAACAGCATCAGGGCGGAACTGGTGCTGGGAAGACTATAAGAAGAAGGCGGAGGAGGGCACCAAGGAGCAAAAGAGGGAGAAACAGAAGCACTTAGCCCCTGTCTCAGCCCTGACTCCTAACACGCCGGTGCCATATTAGGTACGCTCGTGAGGAGCCGGATGGTAACGATCTTGGGTGTTCTCGACTCAGTCACGTCGAAAGTTTGACGTGACGAGTCCCTGCTTCGGATTTTGACTGAAAGAAGGATGAGGTTGATTTTGAGTCTTCGCCATCCTTGTCCCGATCGAGCCATGATAAGCTTTATCGGAACGTAGCGTTTTTGGGAGGGGTGGGGCTTTTGCATCCCTTGTTGTTATGATTAAGAATTTTACGATTAAGTGTATAAACCAGTAAGTAAACTGAATCCTAAGGGAGGCTAAGTACTCCAGAGTCGCAGGAGGATGAAAATGGATTTTTGGTAAAAACAATAACCTCCTCCTGCCCTACTTATACAAAGGGCGGAGCGGGGGGCATTTAATAAGTTCAGATTTCCGAAGGAATCAGCGAACCCAAACACGCCGGTTCCACTTCTCCACCCCATCAAAATAAACCGTCGAATTAAAGTAATCTCGTGAATAATGATTATTAAAAGCACGTTTTGGGACACCCAAGCGGTAAGAGCGCATCAAGCGCGAAATCAAAAGGCTACCTCATAGACCGGCGCGTTTCTTGGACAGATGAGAAGCCGCCAGCATCATTAAAAGGCCAAACTGATTGGGCCGTAGGAAGAGGTTTGGCATCACCAAAACCCCCCTTTCCAACCAAGAGGTTGGACAGCCGGGTTTTGAGGGGCTATTGTGGGGCCCAAACGATTTACGGGCCGGGCCCATCTACCTGAGGAAAATCCGAAGGCCCAAGCCGAGGAGGGCTATGGCCCAAACTCGACCAAATAGCCTATGGACATCGCCGAGGACGGCTCAATCCTCGGTAGATCCAAAGTTCCCCCCCCTGAAAGGAGGGCAGAAACGGTATAGGACCGAAACCAGGACAAACGATCTAAAATATCCAGGGAAAGCTGCTCTTGCTGCCATTCAATGCTCTGAACCTGACAGAGCTGCAGTTTTTGACTTTTACAACCACCCCCAACGACTTTGAATATGGACTGATGGGACAAGTATCAATTTTGGAAAGATTGACCCTATACGTGGACGAAGGACAATGAACGCAGGCGAATATAAAAGGAAAAAGAAGTATCCTAAGGGAGGGGTTGGGAAAAATGGCCAGAAACCAGAGCCTCCCAACCCACCTCCAGGAGAAAGACTCCAGGGGTGAAGGAAAACCGAAACTTGTATGTACACCACGAAAAGCCCACCGCCTGTCAACCAAGGCCTAGCCTTCCAAACCCACGCTCTACAAATGATATTGTTAGGGGCCTTTTCACGCGCGAACCCGACACTGTTACGGTCCGCCACGAATCGCGTCCTTACAAAAATATTTTCCAATCACTCTCTTAATTGTCCCAAATCCAATTAAACCAAAGCATTACACAATTGAGAATATATTAATAAAGACAAACCGCCCTATTATATATTACTATCTTATTTTATATGAGTAAAAATATAAGACCTGTAATTTATGATACTGTTTGTATTTGATAGGAAACTTTATTAACGAGTATCCAATATAAGCTAAAATAAGAATAAACCTAAAATGTAAGGACTAAAATTGTATTTTCGTCAAGAATAAAAGCACACCAAGGGGATGACTTACACAAGAATAGGTTGGAAGTCCAACAAGGTGTGAAGAAAAGAAAAATAAAGAGTGAGGCCAATGTTTTTTTGGAAATCCTAATTTAAGAGCATTAACAACTGGCCGGGGATGCCAAAAAAAAAAACCCTATTTTGCATCCTCAAATACTACATTATCTATTTTACAATCCAGTTTTTATTTTTACATATAGCATAATAAAATAATATAAATTATTTAATAAAATAATAAAAAGTATTATTCTCTCTTTTTTCTTACCCGCTTTTTCTTTTCACATACAACCCCATATTAAAATAACACATTTTTTTTACAACCTATAAACAGTAAGGTTGCATATATAACTGTGGGTCCGAGAACTCTGCCGTCCGGCCCAAACCCTGTCTGGGCCCAAGGCCCGTGCCGAGGAGGTACCTTGCTGAAGACGAGTGATCAGTGGCCGAGGTAGCAAGGGAGACGGCTGAGGACTTACCCTGTCCTCGGCATTCCATAGCTCCAACAGGAAGACCAACATTCTGATATAGGCAATCCCCAAACAGCCCCCTCAAGGGGATGTGAACGGAAAGGGGCCCATAGGGAAGCAAGGCGTGAACTCGAACCAAGGAAAGCGCGTCCCACCCCCATCAGTAAATGCACCTGCCAATACCCAGAGCTGGTTAATGAGAAAAGACGTTTGGGCGGTGCAAACGTCGACCCATGCAACTAATAGAAAGTTAGATGGGACAGTTGATGGGATGGATACCGAAGTGAGCTCCTGCCTGACCTACAAGTGGAGGGTCAGGATCAACCAAGACGGATATATAATAAAAAGGAAGGCACACCAAGGGAGAAGTTGGGAAAAATGGCCAGAAACCAGAGCCTCCCAACCCACCTCCAAGAGAAAGACTCCAGGGGTGAAGGAAAACCGAAACTTGTATGTACACCACGAAAAGCCCACCGCCTGTGAACCAAGGCCTAGCCTTCCAAACCCACGCTCTACAAATGATATTGTTAGGGGCCTTTTCACGCGCGAACCCGATACTGTTACGGTCCGCCACGAATCGCGTCCTTACAATAACCATTCATAAGTTGCAAATTTTTTTAAGTTTACAAACCCAAATGATGTAGATTTTAAGCAGCTTAAGTTGTAAAATAGCATATGGGAGTGTTTACACCTCAATGCGAATGAACCTAATATACCATTCCGCCCAACGTGGTGAATAAAAGCAGACAGAAAAAATAAGATCTAGTGGAAGACGTACAGATGGGCTTTGAAAGTTTGACGTGGGCCTCTTGATTTCTTCATCAAAACATCTACCGACAAGTTCTTACTTTTTGTCACGTTGGTTTTAATAATAAGCCATATGTGCATGTAAGTATAAATAGAGGGAAAAGGGGTACCAAAAAGACAGAAAAAAAGGGGGGCGGCTAGAAGAGAGCTGAAACGCAGGACAGAAAACAGGAGCATAGGTCTGTAATTTTTCTCTTTAATTCAGATTCTCTCTCTCACGATACCTCAAACAATGAAAATATGCTTTCAGCACTTATTGCCTCTGAACTGCATATCTGTACTGCATATCAAACTATTTAATGTAGAGAAATCTTGACCTTTTCAAATGCAAAAGAGACGGAATCAACCACGTGTTGAAGATGACTATAAGAGAGAGCTTGCAGAACATGCAGAGGCGTGTTTCAATGAGTTTGGAGGTACTCAAAGCAAAGTAGTTGGATTGGTCATTTTTATTCCCGAGGAACATGGTGCATGGGAAAGCCTAACACAGATTAGGTACAAAGTCATGGAAATAATTAAATTTAGAGAAATAAGTATTTTGCTTTGTCCAAGATTTTAACATACTTATTATGTTACCATACTCTATGGACTAACCAAACAATTGGCTTATTAAGAAGATAACAATTCATCATAAAAAAAATATATATATATATATATGATGCTCCTAATGCTCAAAAAATGACTCTTGATTTAATAGAGAAAATAAATTACGTTCGTTTTTGAAAGCTTTATACATCAATCTTTATGTAGTGTATTGCATATACTAGAGTCAACTCATTCAAGTAGTTGATGGAGTAGTATCTTTAGAAGTTTTTATTTTTTACCCGTTTGAATTTATCCAATACAATGGCACACACACCTTGGAGCATTGCTCTTACATATTCAAGCATCCAAGAACTTAGAATAGTGGTCTCTCTCTCTCTCTCTCTCTCTGAGTTAGTATATGTTAACTTGAAAACACAAAACTGATGAACCTCTTAGAAAGTCGAAATGTGCAGATAAGAGCTACAGTATGGTAAAATATCTACCTTGCTGCAAGAAATCAAGAGTGTAGACCAAGGCTACAAATTTGTTGCAGATAGATGGAATTTCTACTAAAATTACATACTTTTCAATGTCCAATTTAAGCAATACATTGATTTTTATTTATTTATTTATTTTAATTTTTATGAATCAGATATTTTATTGATGTTGGAACAAGAAATACAATATTCAAAGACCAAGACATGAATAGCTACCAAAACTCCTAAGCCAGAAACCCATTCCACCAACAAAACCTACCAAAAAGACAAAGTTAACATGTACATTAATAGCACAATACTAGATGATGGTTTTGAATCATAAATGCACTATCCAGTAAGATATTTTCAGTGATATTTCCAAATACTTTAAAAATAGAAATAATTGTTAGCTAGAGTAAGATAGATATAATATATTTTATTGGTTAATAGGATTTTTTTCCCATTTAAGGGCCATAGGCCATTGCCTATTCTATATATCTATATAATAATATTTAAAAAAAATATCCGAAGCCTTTATGTGAAAACGAGAAAGATGCATGCAACGAATAATGCTATGGGTCTCTTACAATTGTGCAAAGTTGCTAAGAAAAAAAATTCTAAATTTTAATATGCATATACAATTGATGAAGAGAGTAGGTTGGAGCATATTTTTTGGGCTCCTACTCCTTGTTTTGATTGGTACCAAAAATATGGAGATGTGTTTATTTTTTATACTACTTACAAAGTAAATGCATATGACATGCCTTTTGGTATTTTTGTTGATATCAATAATCATGGAAAGACAATTCTCTTTGGTTGTGCACTTCTTCGAAATGAAACAACTAGCACATTTCAATGATTAATAATGGTATGCAAATTATTTAATTATCTTGTAAGGTTGTGCAATTATTTTTCAATTTTATTTGATTAATTAGTAGTTTAATAGTATATATCCTACTTTATTTTTTCATGCGCTAATAACTTTGTATTTGATTAATAAACTTTTGCAAATTTAATGAATAAGTCACCTGAGGCAATTTTAACAGACCAAGATCCATGGATTACAGAGACAATATCAAAAGAATTGCCATCCACAGAACATGCTTTTTATATATGGCACATTACTGCTAAATTTAGTAGTTGGTTTATGGCAATTCTTCGTAGTCAATATTCAAATTAGTGCAAGGATTTCTACAAGCTATATAAGTTAGACTCATGTGAAGAATTTGAGCATCTATGGTCTCAAGTTATAGCAAAATATGACATGCTTACTAACAAGTAAGTGGTTTATATCAAATCAAGCATTTTTGGGTACCATGTTACCTTCGTAGCTATTTTTTTGGGGGAATGACAACAACTGGAAGATCCGAAAGTATAAATGCATTTATCAAACAGTTTGTTAGTTCCCACATCAACTTGACGCCATTTATTGTAGAATTTGATTTTTTTTTTATTTGTTAATATTTGTAGTTTTTATGTGTCTTTAAATTATTTACAATTTGTAATTTTAGGTTGACTTTGCCATTGAAGATATTGAGCAAACACATGATACAATGTTGGAGAAATATAGAGGTTCTTTAAGAACATTGTCACTGATAGAAGAACAAGCACATAGTGTGTTGACACCCTATGCTTTCAAAATTTTTCAAGAGGAGTTTGGAAGAGCCACACAATATTCGGTGCTTCAAGAAAATAGTATTGAATTTGTGTTGCAATATTATGAAGAAAAAACTAGTCAAAAGCACTTGGTCTTATGGGATGGTGAGATGACATGTTGTGGTTGTAAGAATTTTGAATTTTGGGGTATACTTTGTTGTCACACACTTAGTGTATTCATTCACAAAGATTGT
This sequence comes from Quercus lobata, assembly GCF_001633185.2. Taxonomy (NCBI): domain Eukaryota; kingdom Viridiplantae; phylum Streptophyta; class Magnoliopsida; order Fagales; family Fagaceae; genus Quercus; species Quercus lobata. The sequence continues at coordinate 55,441,982 of NC_044914.1, forward strand.
TATCGAATTCCATCTTTGTATCTTCCACCACGTTGGTGTCGCGAAACATCATTAGGTGGAAAAGAATTGATAGTGTTGAGTGATGAAAATTTGGTGGACAAGGAAAATATGGTTGATGCTAATGCTAATGATGCTATTGATGGAGATTGTTTTGTTCGTTGTCCTCCGCTCTCAAAGACGAAAGGTCGTCCAAAGCAAAAAAGAATAAATGTGGAAAAGAATTGGGAAAGCAAAAGAGAACTTGTGGGTTTTGTAAGCATGTTAGCCAAACATCTCTACATGTTTGAAGAAGGAGAAGGAAAACTCAACTTCCTCAAATGGTGCAAAGAAAATGAAAAAGTGCACTTCAATAGATATGGGATTGAACCCAATATTTTATTTGAAATATTAGGTATTTTGCTTAAAAAATCACCAATATGATGTTTGTCAACTTTTTATTTTTGTTGGTATTATATTATCATTTTGACAATATTATGCCAATGAATATCATGAATTCTTGAAAAAATAGAAAATTTTGCCATAGAAATAATAGTGTTTCACTAAAATTGAAATCTAATGTCCCATATTATATCATGTATCATGACACTTTTCAATCTAAAGCAAACCGGTCTTCTCACGACATTTGAAATACAAAATAGCAAACCGGTCTTCTCACGACATTTGAAACACAAAATAGCGAGGTACTATTTTTAAACTTAAAAAATAATTTTAAAAATTACTATTTATGTTTTATTTGTCTTAGGACACTAAATCTCTAACACCTCTAACCCACTACTAATTAATAAAATATTTTTATTTCTTTCATTTTGGATTTTATTATTTTTACTATTTAAATAAAATAAATGTCAACTCCACCTTAAATCTATGGGGAAATATAGTGGGGCACCAACACAACCCCACCAATTTACGCGGGTTTGTCACAACAAAAAGTTGGTGGACTGTGGATGGGGCCTCTCACATACTTACTCTGATAAGGCTAGTGGTACAGGACAAAAAAAAAAATGCAATGACTCAAGCTCGTGCCATCACATATACAAATAGAAATTGCGGACTCAAAAGGAATTGGTCATTGTTGCAAGAAATAAGATTTTATTGTCATGATACTTATTGGCCTAATATCATCTTGAAATGTTACAAGTATAGAAGTTATAAAAAGAAAATGTAGTGCGAATGTGTATTTGTCAAAATTCACACTCAATAAAAACTTGAAATTTAAAGATTTTATTGATGTGATCTTTATTTTTCCTAGAGTTTTAAAATTTTAATTTTACCTCTAGAAGATGTACGTATATTGTTTACATTAGTAGTCTCTTCATTTATACTTTTCCATTAAGTGTCATAAAATAATGTTATACGTGTCTAGTTTGTCCAATAAAATAATGTTACATGACAGAATAAAAATGACGTGAATAATAGACACAATTGATACTTATAATAAATTTCACAATAAATTTAGCTTTTCACATATACTTATAATAAATTTCATTATAGTTAACTGTGATATAAATACGTAAATAATTTCCCAAATACTTATAAAAAGTTGCATTGGTAGCATTATTTATTAAACTTAGATACTTGAAAAGGCTGAACGTAAAAGGCTGAACGGCATGTAAACTCCAGCCCAAGGCATCTGCCGACTTTAAAAGGTTGAAGCCCACTTTAAAAGCCTAATTTAGTTTAGTAGGCGGTAGGGTAGGTCTCCGACTATATAAATAAATAAAAACACTATGGTAGGTCTTTGTTTTTGTTTTCTAAAGCTAAACCATTTCTTCACACACGCACACAGACTCAGACTCAGACTCTCCCTCTGTAACCTTGCCTTCTCTTTCTCAACCAACCGAAACCCCTCTCTCTCATCAGGATTAAGGTTACCTTCCTATTTTTCTTCTCCTCTCTTCAAACTAAAGAAGAAGAAAGAACAGTTCAGCCCCAAGGAGCTCAGTCCTTTGTCCTTGAAGTTGAAGAAGAAGAAGAAGAAGGGCAAACCAGTTCCATGGCCATCCAAATACTTCGCAGTGTTGGGGGACCATCTCTACGCTGTAGGTGGTGAAATAAAAACCCGCCAAAAGGATGTCTTAGACATCCCCGAAGATTATTCAGAGGATGAGGATGTGGGTTACTCCATGGGTATCGAGACAAATGATGTTTGGATCCATGGGCTACGTTTCTAAGTGTGGCTTCAAGAATGTCTCTGCACAGCAAAATTTTGGGGGAGTATGAGTTTCTTGATGCTTCATTTCGTCCTGGTTTCCTCCATTTGTGTGAAAAAAAATTCTGACTTATCTTGCGATCTGGCTACCCAACACCGGAGGACCCTTTTGTGAGTGTAGAATTTCTTTATTGTATCATACTTGATCTTCCTCCGGATGAAGATTCCTCGCAGTGGAATGTCTCTATTTTGTCTGTTCAAAAATACTTATTGGATAAGTATCTAAATTTGTTGGATTGCCTGATTTTGTGAGTTTCTGCTTCTCTCTATACTATTTATCCAGTAAGTATTTTTGAACAGACAAAATAGAGACATTCCACTGCGAGGAATCTTCATCCGGAGAAAGATCAAGTATGATACAATAAAGAAATTCTACACTCACAAAAGGGTCCTCCGGTGTTGCGGTGTTGGGTTGCCAGATCGCAAGATAAGGCAGAATTTTTTATCACACAAATGGAGGAAACCAGGACGAAATGAAGCATCAAGAAATTCGTACTCCCCCAAAATTTTGCTGGTGCACAGATCTCTGATGAATAATTTAAATTTCTTGTTTTACTTAGAATCATTATGGTATGGTTATATGTAATTATATAGTCCCGTTTACATAGACTTCTTGGTTTATTTAGAATCATTATGGAAGTGGTTTTGTATAATTCGAAAGTCCCTGACAAACTTCTAGGCCTATTTAGAATCTTTATGGATATCCATATTCTAGACTCGGTTGAAACTTAAGATTATGATTGACATGAATGTTTCAGTTTATGTTGAATCTTCTATTATATTCTACCTATGTGAAAAAGATGTGTTAAAAGTTTGGCCCTTCCATTTGCTTTGATTGAAAGAAAAAAAAAATTAAGTAGTTTTAATGCAGTCACAGCTAAACACCTTGTAGTCATTACAGCTTTAGATTCTTAAGTATGACTAATTAACATCTTTGACACATTAGATTAACTAAAATATTATTTTCAATGCCATTTAGCTCTTTGATTATCATGGTATTTTGTGTTTAAATATTCCTTTTAATTTATTTTTCTTGTATTTGATTATGTAGTACTTTTTTTTTAATGCATTTTTGTTGACAGGAATGAGACTAGTTTTATTATTTTGAGAGGTTCACATTTTTAGAGCTAATTCAAACTTACGCACATGGACAAAGAAAAAGAGAGCAAATTAAATTGTTCAAATTTAATAAAATTTAGAACAATATATATTTTTTAATAATAAGATTGGATTAAGAAGAGATACAAACCTATCTTTTTAGAGCTAATCCAAACATATCTTTTTCCATTTCTTTTTTTTTATTTTCAATTCTTAAGTAAGTGCACTAAACTCTCTCAAAAAAAAAAAAAAGAGTAAATGCATCAAATGGACCCAAGTCTTAAATTTTTAATGACTTGTGTTATTCTCTGTTCAACTTTATAGAAAATATGACAAAATGAAAATGTTATCCATTCGAGCGATCCACTTCTTGTTTTTTCTTCAACTGTGGACCATGAAAAAGAGTTTTATAGGAATGATATGATACACGATACTATATCAAAATAACATACCAAATAACAGTCCTATTAAAGCCCATAGCAAACGTGTGATAAAAAGATAATAGGTAGTTTACACACACACATACATATATATATATATATATATATTAAGATTAAAAAAAAAAAGAAAAATCATTTGTCACTTAGACGTTAAAATTTAAAACCCCTATGACACCATAGACAGTTGGCACCATTTCCCTCCCCTATGGCAACATCTCTTTTAATTTTCAAATGTTAAAGTATAAAACTGAGGTTTAGATTTTGTATTTCCTGTACCCGGCACCACCTTCTCGTATAGGCTGGCTCACTTCATCTAAAATGTTCCCCATTTAATGTAGGTTTCACATCTGTCGTTTGGTAAGAGAGGAACGGATGGTCCAAAATGAAAGCTCTTTTACCAAGATCATTGCCTCCATCAACGCCGAATTGTTCAGAAAGCACGCCATATGGTACCAATGCGATTTTGCAAGTGAGAAGAAAAAAATGAGACATAGAGGAGTGAGAAATAGTCTTATAACTTTCCATTTTTTGGCAAAGCTATTTATATCTATCTGATGCTATTACTCTAAAAACAATAAAGCAACCATAGTAATGTTATTTTGATTCGCAATTGATTCTCTCTTTTTCAATCGGATTTAATTGTGTTGACTAACTACTGTACAACTCACAAATTGATTCTTCTCCTCACACAAATGTATATGTGGATAGGAAAATGTTGAAGTCTCCAATGTTGGAAGCATGGATCCGGTTTTTCTGAAGGTCCAAAAGCATGATTTAAAGCTGGCATTGGAGAAAAAGGTAATAAAGCATGTTGGTTTAGGTGAGGAAAAGCTGGTACAGCAGGCTGGTTTTGGCGTTGATGGGCTGGTACAGCAGGCCGGTTTTGGCGTTGATGGGCTGGTACAGCAGGCCGGTCTAGTAGAGGACAAGAAGCTATCAAAAAAGGAGGGAATCAAGGATGACATGGTGCTACAACAGGCTGGGTCAGCTGAGAAAAAGGTGTCAGGGAAGACTTTTGAAGAAGTAATAGGGGAGCTAGATGAGGAAATAAACAAGTATGATTCAAAAGACCCTATGGCAGCCAGCCTAGGTGTTAACATGGAAAAGGAAAATTTGGGAGGTCAGCATGCAATTAATGAAGCTAGCATGCCATATCCACCAAGTCACGTTACCAACTTGTCCTCAGCTCCAAGAATACCTTTGGCAGAGCTACCATGCTCCCTTGTCAAGCACGGGTACACTGAAGGAGTTTGGAAAAGGATTAATAGAGTAGGGGCAACAGGAGATATTGGTATGTATGAAGCAATGGGAGGAAAAAGAAATGGAGATAGGGAAACAAACCAAACTGAGTTACCAAAAAAAAGAAGGGTTTCACAGGGGTGTGCAACAAAAAATAAGATATTGGCAGAGGCTGGCAATCAGCCCTGTCAGAAGCAATGAGTCTATTATTATGACTCATTATTATGGAACTGTCGGGGACTTGGGAACCCACGTACAGAGAATGAGCATGTTAGTTTAATACGGGCAAAAGATCCCTCTATCGTGTTTATAGCCGAAACATAGACAGATGAAGCAAGGCTAGATCGTACTTTGAGCAAGATTAATTTTGACAAGAAATGGGTGGTTCCAAGGCTGAATAGAGGTGGTGGATTAGTATTATTTTGGAAAAATTCTATCAACATTGAGGTGGTTGATTCACACAGGTATTTTATTGATACGATCATCAATGGGAACACTGAAAATGCATGACGCTTCACTGGCTTTTATGGAGAACCCGAAACCCATAGGAGGAATGAAGCATGGAGCAAATTGAGAAGTTTAAAGGTTAGAATGAATATCCCTTGGATTTGTGGTGGTGATTTTAATGAAATAGTCCGCCAAGAGGAAAAATGAGGTGGGGCGCCTAGAGATCATAATCAAATGCAGCTTTTTCGTGATGTGATCGATGAATGTCAATTCATGGATTTGGGTTATGTGGGACCTAAATTCACGTGGGCAAAACATTATGTGGATGGGCATTCCATAAGAATTAGATTGGATCGATGTATGGCTAATAATTCTTGGTTCCAGAAATTTCCAGGAACTAGGGTGCATCACCACAACTGTATGTCATCGGATCACTCTCCTTTACTGATCAATTTGTTGGGTATGCCTGAACCTAGAAAGAAGAGATGTTTCAGATTCGAAGAAATGTGGTTATCGGATCCAACTTGTGGTGATATGGTGGAGGAAGTTTGGAGCAGTACAAGGGATCCAAATCCAAGCATAGCCATTCTTGAAAAAGTTGCTAATTGTGAACGAGAATTAACATGGTGGAATAAACACAATTTTGGGCACGTGAGAAGGGAATTAGAGATCAAAAAAAACCTACTTATTTTGGCCGAGAATGAAGCTATGGTGAGTGGGAACAATACTCGGGTTAGGAGCATAAGAATGGAGATTAATTTGTTACAAGATCGGGAATCAAGGATGTGGTGCCAAAGGTCTAGGGTGTTGTGGTTAAGCAAAGGTGACAACAATACAGCCTTCTTTCACAGTAGGGCTACAAAGAGATTCAGGAAGAATTTGATCAGAGGTATAAGAGACCAAAATGGAGCTTGGTTGACCGAACACGAGGAAATTGGGCATGTGATGGAGAATTATTACAAAGAACTTTTTTCCACCTCCAATCCGATCCTTGAAGCAGATTCTCTTGAGAAAATTCCATGCATGGTGACTGAGGAGATGAATGAGGAGTTGATGAAGGAATTTTCAGAAATTGAAGTGAAGGAAGCCTTGAATCAGATGACACCTCTAAAAGCTCCAGATCCTGATGGTATGCCACCGTTGTTCTATCAACACTTTTGGTTGACAATGTAGCATGATGTTACCTCAGCCATTCTCTCATGGTTGAATTCAGGTATTCTACCCGAACCCATCAACCATACACTCATTACTCTCATTCCTAAGATAGCTAATCCTGAACATATGTCTGAATTTCGACCTATTAGTTTGTGCAATGTTCTATATAAGATCTATTCTAAGGTCCTAGCAAATAGGTTGAAGAAATTTTTACCTTCCTTAATTTCTGAACATCAATCTGCCTTTGCTAAAGAAAGACTCATTTTAGACAATATTATGGTTGCATTTGAAACCCTTCATCATATGAAGAATCATAATTCAGGAAAACATGGGTTTATGGCTATCAAGTTAGACATGAGTAAAGCCTACGATCGGGTAGAGTGGGTGTATTTGGAGAGGCTTATGGAGAAAATGGGTTTTTGTGCTAGATGGATCGCTCTCATGATGAGTTGTGTGAAGACTGTGTCGTATTCTATCATGGTGAATGGTGAACCAACTGGGATGATCTATCCTAAGAGAGGAATTAGACAAGGAGACCCCCTTTCTCCTTTCCTGTTTCTTTTATGTACGGAAGGTCTTCATGCTCTTATTAAGCATTCAGCGAGGAATGGGGACATTAAGGGCTTTTCCTTGTGCAAACGTGGCCCTAAGCTAACCCATTTGTTTTTTGCAGATGATAGCTTGCTTTTCTGTAGGTCTATTTCCGAGGATTGCAATAATGTGTTGAAGATTCTGGGTGAATATGAGTCTTGGTCAGGGCAAAAAATAAACAAAGACAAGACCATAATCTTCTTTAGCAAATCCACCTCAAATGAAGCAAAATCAAGCATAAAGAATCTCCTCCAAGTTCAAGAAGTGAAGTCTTATGAGAAATATTTGGGGCTTCCATCCTTTGTAGGAAGGGGAAAAAAGGCTAGCTTCAATTATATAAAAGAGAGAGTTTAGCGAAAACTCCAAGGATGGGAGGGAAAATTGCTTTCACAAGCCGGGAGAGAGGTTTTAGTCAAATCTGTGATCCAAGCCATCCCTACTTATGCGATGGGATGTTTCAAATTGCCATTGGGGCTTTGTGACGATATTGAAATGATGATAAGGAAGTTTTGGTGGGGACAAAGGGGAAATAGGAGAAAAATTCATTGGATCCGTTGGAGTGAATTGACTAAATCCAAAATGGTGGGTGGTATGGGTTTTCGCGACTTGATTCATTTTAATGACGCCCTTTTGGCGAAACAAGCATGGCGGCTTTTGCATAACAAGGAAACTCTCTTCTACAAAGTTTTCAAGGCAAAGTTCTTTCCTAATCATTCTTTTTTAGAAGCTAAAGAAACAAGTTCGGGGTCTTATGCTTGGAAGAGTATATTACATGGTCGAGATGTTATCCTAGATGGTGCTTGTTGGAGGGTAGGAAATGGAAAATCCATAAAAATCTGGCAACATCATTGGCTGCCCCGAAAACACCCAACTAAGGTGCTATCCCCAATGGTGGAAACAATGGAAGATGCCACAGTGGATTGTTTAATTGATGAGGAAACTAGGAAGTGGAACATTGAGATGATAGATGGAATTTTTGCTCCACAAGAAGCTGCAGAAATTAAGAATATTCCGTTAGCTAGAAAAGAAACGGAAGACTCTTTATTTTGGCCGTTGGAGAATGATGGGAGGTATAGTTGTAAGACGGGATATCGGTTTTTGAAGGAAGATGAAGTTGGTCATCAGGTGGTTGTGCAGCAAGATCATGAGAAAGGGCTTTGGAAGAAAATTTGGGCTCTTGAATGCCCAAATAAAGTTAGAAACTTAATTTGGAGAGCTTGCCATAATTCCCTCCCTTCGAAGTGCAATCTATTCCGGAGGAGAATTATTTCAGAACAATGTTGTGATCGTTGCAAGGCAGAAAATGAAGACGCTGTACACGCTTTGTGGAGTTGCAAAATGTTGGACGGCGTTTGGGGTACGAGTAATTCATGGAATTTTCGAAACCAACAAGACTTTACAAGTTTCAGTGAGCTCATGGCCTGGATTTTCGATCATCAAAGGAACCCAGCACTGTTCGCATTCACCGTTTGGTCCATTTGGCATCAGAGAAACCAGTCACGGACTCAGTCATCCCATCGACCTCTGAACCTCATTTCACAGTGGGCTCACGACAACTGGGCAGAATTTAAGGCGTTGAAAATGGCTCTAGCTCCGAGCAAACCAACGAGAAGAACACGATGGAAACCTCCAGTCCAAGAAATGATGAAAATAAATTTTGATGGTGCCATTTTTGCTGAGGAAAAGAGCTCTGGTTTGGGTGTTATTATTCGGGACAGTAAGGGTCTCGTTATTGCATCTATGGCCACTCGGATTCCTCAACAGCTCCGGCCGGTGGAGATTGAAGCTCTGGCTGCTAGCAAAGCTCTTGAGTTTGCTAGAGAGTTGGGTATAGCAGATGCGGAACTAGAAGGAGACTCTCAAGTAGTGATGATGGCTTTGAAATCAAAAATCTCTGTTTTAGCTCCGTTTGGCTCACTGATGCAGGACTCCTTATTTTTATCTACTGGTTTTTCAAAATTGTCCTACTCTCACACTAAGAGAGAGGGCAATACAGTTGCACACAATTTGGCTAAGTTAGCAGTGAATTTGACAAATTGTGTAATATGGATGGAAGATGTTCCATCCGATGTATTGGCTTCTTACCATGCTAATTTAGCTGGTATTACGTAATTTAAAGCACCACAGTGCCTTTTCTCAAAAAAAAAAAAAAAAAAAATGTATATGTGGAAGCCCTACTAAAAAATGAATTTGAATGACAATTGAAATCCACCACTCAGATCAGTTTCCTCTTTACACAAAGTGTACTGTGTTACAGAGTTTTCAAAAAAAAAACTTTAATGTGTACGGAGAACAAGAACCGATCTTCAGACTCTCTGCATAACCAAAAAGCTTTTGAAATCCACCAATCAAAATGGTTTAACAAATGGAAATTTGAATTCCGCAATTTGACTCTAGACTTTCTTTTTTGCTGAGACTCTCAGACAGTCAGACATTCTTTCAACCAAGTGACCCTACCATGCACGATGCATACCCACAACCCCATCAAATCGGACATTTTATATATTATGTTTCACCATGCGTGCAGAAGGTTCTTAGATTGGACATGATAGCTCTTTTTTTTTCTTTCTTTTTAAATCTCTGTGCATACATTAAACATGATAGCTTATATATTAAGGCCGTGTTTGTTTTGGTTTCAAATCATTTTTGAAAATGTTTTTTTTTGTAAATGTAGGTGTTTAGTTGCGTATGAAAAATAAATTTTTCAGAAAATATTTTCAGTTGACCGTGTAAAATGAGGCTTTGACCCGGAAATGGTTTTACATTTCTATTTTCACTTCAAATCATTTTCGGGTCAGACGCACAAAGAGAGAGATAGAGAGAGAGAAAGAAGAGAGAGGAAGAATAGAGAGCCCAGATCACTCCTCAGACCGAGCTCCAATCCGACGACCACAGACCGAGCTCCAGTCCGACGACACCAGCGCCGACCCACACCGCGCCACACCAACACCGACCCACACCAGCGTCGATCAAGTAAAGATCGACTCCAACGTCAATCGACTCCAAAGTCCGACAACCCACACCAGCGCCGATCACCGATCACACTGCGCCAATCAAGCAAAGATCGACTCCAACGCCACTCGATCTCGCATCTGCCGCGCGATCTCGCCTTCGCCTTCGCCGTGCGATCTCGCCTCTAGATCGAACCCAGTTGCCTCTCTCTTCCTTTTTCTCTCAATTTGACCGAATTTGATGATTTTTTTTTTTTCTGGATTTTGTTTCTTTTGTGTTTCTGTATTGAGGAATGATATTATACATTTGTTTGGCAGCTGAGAAAATGTGAGCAATAAGTAGAAAATGTGTTTTCTATGGTATTTTCAAGAACACAACCAAACTCTAGAAAATATTTTTCAAAACATTTTTTGAAATGCAACAAAACATTTGAAAAAATTTTCTTTTCCCAAAAATAGCATTTCCGGAAAATAAATATTTTACGGAAAATATTTTACATGAACCAAACACAGCCTAAATTGAAAGAAGAAAGAGTCTATGGTCTTTTATTGAGTAGAATGTTAAGAAGCATTTATGTAGCTCTTCTCCGGTAGCTGGGAATTGAGATAGCTCCATTAGCTATAAGAATTAATTAATATATTGTTAGAGTAAAATAAATCATATATCAACAGAAAATGAAGGAACAATAATTAACTTCAAAAGAAAAGAAATAAAAATCTTTATTGGGCAATTCAAGCAAAAAATACATATTCAATTTCAAAACTATATCAGAAGTGTCCAACACGCTCCAATGGGCGCTTGTCTGGCGAGTCTGGATACAGAGCACTCAATTGATTCATCAAATCACCGAGGGCTAGGTGGCTGGTCAGAGATGCTGTCAGTGGTTCGCCCCTTGAGCCCAGTGCCCTCCACTGTTGTGCACTCTTGTGTTTCCCAAAGATTCTCAATGATGGGTATGGGCTTTCAACTGCTATCCCCTGTGGCCCAAAAATTATCAAGCTCGAAACCCACAAGTAAGCCCTCCCCTAAATATGAGCCCATCAGTATCCCTTTATGCCCAATGAGAGGGATTTTAGAAAGGGTCACTAGAGCCCAGGAAAGGAAATTCAAAAATTTTAATAGGCGAGCACAAGAATACCTCTAGGCTCTTGGGTTCATTAGGGGGGGCAGGGTGTAGTTGTTTGTGGTGTATTCTCCCAATTATTTGTTTGCTTTCCTTGTAGTATCTCTTTTCAGTTGAATGAACAGTTCATGTTTTCTATCAAAAAAGAGAGAGGCATTTGCGTCAATAGCATTGTCGAAGATAGAATCTGGAATGTCTTTATATATATAGATGTACTTTCAACGACACTCTTTGCAAACGAACTGTTAGGGGCACTTTTTAGTAAAAACATGCTGACTTATCCTCACTTCTATTATGTGCCAATCCATTTCCGACAGCTTGTTCATCCATAGTCTCTGGGTTTTCAACCTTTAGCAGTAGCAAAACATGCACGACAATTATCATACTGAAAATGCACACACACACTCTCTCTCTCTCTCTCTCTCTCTCTCTCTCTCACACACACACACACACACACACACACACACACACATATACATACTATATCATATGGCAATGCATGATTGCTTTAACCCGATGCATCACATGTCCAAGGTATTCACTTCATGTGCCTGACCAAGAAGATCTCTTCAAGTGAAATAATAAGATTGCCTTCATCCCAGGTTGCCAACCAAAGACGCTTCAATTAATTTTTTTTTCTGTAAGAGTGATAGGTCCCTAAGTATCTCAATATTTTCCGGATACACTTCAATTAATTGGAACGCAATATAACACACTACAAAATCTTCAACAGTATAAGTAAGATAGAAATTTTTTGTAAATATGTATATATTTTTTCTACTTACACATCCATCTAATGGGTGTTGAACCTATGATCTTACCCTTCATCTGATACTTGCAAGGGCTAGGAAGTGCCATAAGTCTTGAATTTTTTCCCATCCTTATTTATCCTTTTATAATCACATTTAAACTCAAGCATTCTATCATTTGAATTTGATTTTAAAAAAGCTTATAATTAAAATTAATATTAATATCAAATTTAAGTCCAAAAAATGGTAAATGCTTTTTTTTAGCATTCTTAATACCTCAAATCATAAAAACCAATCTTTATCAAGGGTGTCAAATCTTAAAAATTTTAGCAACTTGCTATAGTGAGGTTTTATTACTAACACCTCACTGTAGCAAGCTGCCACTATTTTTTAATATTTTTCTTTATTTCCTTTACACACACTCTCTCTCTCCTGCTTTCCAACCCCTCTCTTTCACTCTCTCCACCTCTTCGTTTCCCTTTCTCTCTACATCTCGAGTTTGTAGGTCTTGGGTGTGGTCGGGTTGAGTCGGTGTTCTTAAGGCGTCATTCTTGAGTCGGCGTGGTCAGTGTTTTTGGCTGGGGTTGAGACCAAAGAGGCTGGGCTGTTGGGGTGGTGGTCATCAGAGAGGTTGGGGTGGGTTTTGGTTACAGTTTTGTGGTGGGTTCAGATCGGGGTGAGTTTGATTTGGTTTTGGGATTGTGTTTTGGTTTACAGTGCGAAGGATGAAGGGGAAAGGAAAATCAAGCCGCTTTTGTGGAAGAAGATGACAATGGGGAGGGAAGTGGTGTCTTTGTCCGTGTCCATGGGAACAAAGAGGTGGAACCAGATTCACGGTTGACGATGCTGTTAGATCGGGTCTTCCATGGGAGGACCAAGGAATTAGAATCTGATGGTTTGTTTTCATGTGTGTGGGTGCGTGCTACAAAGTTGAAGAAGGGATGGACTTTTTATTTATTTATTTATTTTTATGGTTAGGGGTTGAGGTTGTGATTGGTGGTGGTGGCTGTGGTTGTGGCCAATGGTCGCAATGGGTGTTGGCAGTGGCAGTGGGTTTATTGGTAGTGAAAGAGAAGAGAATGAGAATAAAAAATTAATATTTTAATGAAGTGGTAAAAAATATAAAACTTTTAATGTTAGGTGTATTATAAAGTGAGGTGTTAAAATTGATAAAGTAGGTTTATGAGATGCTAAATGCTAAATTTTATGAAATCTTTGATGAGGATGCTCTAATTTTGCTATCTTTGCGCTATTTGGTAGAGAATTGACACAATTATTTTCATGATCTTTTGTTGTTATTTGTACTGTCTGATTACACATAACTTTAATTCAAACTCAATAAAAGTGGATTTGATTCTCATTTGAAATACGCGATCACAACGGTTTTTTCCTTTGTGTCAAATATTGTCTATGTCTGTCATTCACACAACCCCAATTTTTTATTTTTTCGAGTTTTAAGAGTTAAGACAGCCCGTTCATTTTTATAATAATGACATTGAATTGCACCAAGTCTAAAATCAAGTGGAATTTTTTTTTTTTTGTCCCATAATCCCTCAATAGTATATATATCAGGACTTGGTTTAGGTCCAGTATACTAGATCCAATCAGACGGTGATACGTGTTCAAAAGTAGACACATGTCATCATCTCAATGGGTTCAGTGCCACTGGACACTGAACCTAAGCCTGACCCTATATATCATGACATCCTTCTACTTATTTTTATTTCTCCATATGTTGCTTTTGAAGTATAATATAGCATATTTGGCTCCTTTATACTTCTTTACACTTTACAAATATCTTTCAATACAATAGTTATATGAAAAATGGGTCTTCGTATCTTTTTTTATTTTATTTTAAATCCAATGTTTATTAATGACAATTAAAATAGTCAAAGACATTGATAGTCATAGAGCCTAAGACCCAATTTGTTGAAACAGACAGCGTTATTTTTGGAAGACGGAACTCTGCCCCCAGGGGGTCCTAATTTGATCAAAACTGGCTTACTCTAAATACTTCCTGATCATGAAAGGCATTTTCCTAAAAAAATTAAAGAGTTTAAATTCAATTAAAACATGGTGTAAAATCTAGTATTTACTCACTCTAATAACAACATGACATATCGCCATTTCACACATTAATGAATAAAGCCAACAAAACACAATCCTTCCTTGTTTGTACCCTAATTCAAGTACGAGGAACTGGTTGCCTTATGCTATGATGTAGGGACCTCATTTTGCAACCTAAATTTAATATCATCCAAGTGATAAATGGGTATTTCACATTCCACATTTCATATCTTTTTTATTTTATTTTAAATCCAATGTTTATTAATGACAATTAAAATAGTCAAAGACACTGATAGTCATAGAGCCTTAGACCAGATTTGTTGAAACTAACAGCGTTATTTTTGGAAGACGGAACATTGCCCCTAGGGGGTCCTAATTTGATTAAAACTGGCTTACTTTAAATACTTCTTGATCATGAAAGGCATTTTCCTAAAAAAATTAAAGAGTTTAAATTCAATTAAAACATGGTGTAAAATCTAGTATTTACTCACTCCAATAACAACATGATACATCGCCATTTCACACATTAATGAATAAAGCCTACGAAACACAATCCTTTTTTGTTTGTACCCTAATTCAAGTACGAGCAACTGGTTGGCTTATGCTATGATGTACGGACCTCATTTTGCAACCCAAATTTAATATCATCCAAGGGATAAATGGGTATTTCACATTCCACAGTTAAAACTATAATTTTGATAGTATGATTTCCAATTACATCTCATGAAATAAATCTGAAAGTTACACGGGTCTCAATCAGACCACTGAATTCAAAAGATATCATGAAATCAAGTATTGACGGTCAAGATGCATCCTCACAAATTATGTCGAATCACATTATGAACAATTAATTTTGATCGGTCCAATTAACTATTGAAGAAGCAACATTTCCATTGGTCATTCAAGTTTCAAAAGTGTCATCATGCCTTCCTTTCTGTTAGATTTATGTTAAACAATCTTATGCAAAAAAAATTGTAGGAGAGGAAAATGGAAATATAGTGGGCAATTGTTAGGATGGAACAAGATGACAGTGATGATTGCGTTCTTCCGGTATGTCTTCATAGTGATGATGGCATTCTTCAAGTATGTCTTCACAAATTTGGTTTGGTGCAGGCTTTTGAAAACTTGTTTAAGTTCATTTTCAACTGTAAATTTCAGGTTCGCCCCGATAGTATCCAATCAAACCTTGATGAGCTAGTGAAAGGTCTAAATGAACATTGCAAGAAATATGGACTACTTTACTAGTTTCCCGGGTTTGCTTATTCTCGTTGCCCAATTCGGAAGTCTCTAGTAATCCATCATTACTTTTAAACGTGCTATGTTGCATCCGCATGACAATTTACCCATGTCTTTTTCTTTCATTTTTTTGAGGATGAAGAGTAATCGATAGCCTTATAACACGTGAGGAATATTTGCTGGAAGACTTCTTCAACATAAGTCTACAGTGAGGTGTTAGTAATAAAACCTTACTGTAGCAAGTTGCTAAAATTTTTAAGATTTGACACCATTGATAAAGATTGGTTTTTATGATTTGAGGTATTAAAAATGCTAAAAAATAGCATTTAGCATTTTTAACGCCTTTGATGAGAATGCCCTTAGAGCATTGGGTGTGTTATGCCAAATGTCATTTTATCACATCAAAAACTACTTTATCAATTTTAGCACATCATTTTACAATATGCTATATATCAAATATTCTATTTTAACATTATACTACATTAAAATAATAAATAAAAAACCAAGCTTTTGAACTATAGCAATAAAAAATTATACCGTAGCAATTTTACAGTACAATTCTAATAGTATAAATTGTTATTTAATTTGAAACACCTCATGCTACAGCACAATTGTTATTTAATAGATAATTAAAAAATTGTTATTTAATTATACAACATGCTATAGTACAATTCTATCACTACAATTATACTGTAGGAAGTTTGTTAAAAATGCTAAAACTTTTAGCATATGAAACACCTCATAAATCCTTTTTTTGGTGTGCCAATTTTGGTGTGCCAAATGTCAAATATTTGACATTTGGCACACTTGATG
Organism: Quercus lobata; assembly: GCF_001633185.2. NCBI lineage: Eukaryota > Viridiplantae > Streptophyta > Magnoliopsida > Fagales > Fagaceae > Quercus > Quercus lobata. The sequence goes on from NC_044914.1 coordinate 55,458,101, forward strand.
GAAATGTTCTTAACAAACATTAGCTTTCACTCTGCTTCTAGGGTAGTGCCCTTAGTATAAACTCAATGTACAAAAATATTAACCATATTTCATGTATATTTGTCATCACAATCAAAAAAAAAAAAAAAGTATATTTATTATCCTTTAGTTTTTGGTGTGTTATCTTTGTCGGTTGTCTCCAAATGTTATTTTGTAGGTTGTGGACGGGTGATAACAAGAAATTTAAAACTTGATGTTACTTTTCTCTACTCTCCGTAAATTTAGGAGTATTTATATATTATTTAAAAACTGAAGCGCAATATTTATTGCTGCTATGCTCATTTTAAGTAAAATTCTATATCTAATCCAAGGGAAATTGTTGTATACTTCTGGAGTACTATAAATACACACTCCCTCCTCTTACATAAATGGTGGGTCCCACAAATTAAATTCATGATGGAACCCACAATTCATGTGAGATGAGGGAGTATGTATTTATGGTACTTTAAGAGTAGCTAATAATTTTTCCCAATCCAATTAATGAAGCCATAAATGTTTAAAAGAGATTTTTTTTTTTAATACAAAATAGAAATTCTACTCTAGACTAATTTAAATGTACATATATGTGTATGAAACTCCCTCCAAAAAATTTGAACCCCAATCTTTGCCCCTTACACCTTACAAACAGTTGTATTTGTAAAGTGACGTTGCATAAAGAGTGTACGGTGGTATATTTACAAAAGATTAAATATATAAGTTTTTTGCAAAAACATAAATGACTATGCCACTAATTTTATCTATTTAATATATATATATATATATATATATGTGTGTGTGTGTGTGTGTTTTGAGATAAAATTTTTCTTTAATGTTTCAATCTCATGAATATTAGAATTAAAGGGTCCAATTTTTTTTTTTTTTTAAATAGCTTTTTTTGGAGGCTAAAGCACTAAAAGAAACATAATTTAAATTATATTTATTAAAAATATATTTTTTTAAAAAAACCAATGTTTCGGAACTCATTTTGATTTGTTTATTACAATGGAATGTTTTGATACCAACCTATTTCGATATACTATTGCATACCGTTTCAGGTTATAACTATTTATATATATATAAAAGGAAAAATCTTAGATACAGTATTATATGTGCTATTTTTTAGATTTTTCTTTTAAAATTCAGTTATATGACTACTTAATTAAAAATGCACTTTCATCTTAGGAGAAAAAATCTACTTGACAAAATCTTAAAAAAAAAAAAAAAAACCTAAAGAAATAATACCTACCAAACATATAAAACTTGAATATTCTTAGCTAAACCGCTAAAGCCCTTTCTACCCAAAAAAAAAAAAAAAAGTACTGACATGGTTTTTTTATTTATTTATTTTTTTAACCCTTCCCATTTTAATGAGTTGTTCCACGTAAGTCACTGCGCTTTTTTTACTATTTTAATGGGTTGTCCTGTAAATGTCACTTATGCTTCTTTTACTATCTCACTGGTGCCTGTACCACGCATTTCTTTCTTGAGAACTAGGAGTAGATTTTTTAATAGCATCCACAGTAGTGGAGCTAAAAACTTAGCTTTTTAACTCTATCAAAAGTTACTTTATCTATTTTACCTATAGACATGCTATAGCAGTGAATCTATTTTAATTTTCAATACAATAAAATAATATAAACATCACAATAAAATAATATATCCTCTACACTAAAATAATATATCTTTTACAATAAAATAATATAAAATAATATATCTGCAACCAAAAAAAATCACAGCACCGCCACAACCCCCTACACCATCAGCCCACCACCATCACCGGCCACAGCCACCACGGCAACCACAACATAACATAGAAAAAAAAAAACAAACAAAACCACAACCACAGCGGCTGGGACGGCACCTATACCATCAACCCACCGCCATCACCGGCCACAGCCACCACGGCAACCACAACATAACATAGAAAAAAAAAAAACAAAACCACAACCACAGCGGCTGGGACGGCACCTATACCATCAGCCCACCACCATCACCGGCCACAACCACCACGGCAACCGCAACAACAAAAAAAAAAAAAAAAACAAAAACAAAACCACAACCACAGCGGCTGGGACGGCGTGGGGTGAGGCGATCGGCGGCTGGGACGGCGTGGGGTGAGGCGATCGGCGGCTAGGACAGCGTGAGCTGAGGCGATCGGCGGCTAGGACGGCGTGGGCTGAGGCGGCGGTAAACTGAGAGATGAGAGCTTGAGAGAGCTTGAGATAAAGTGAGAGATGAAAGATGAGAGCTTTGGGAGCTTGAGTGACTCAGAGAGGAGTGACTGAGAGAGAATACGGTGAGATAAAAGGAAAGAAAAAAAAATAAGCAAAGTAATATTATTTTAATTCGGGGTGAATAAATAATTATTTTTTTTTAGATGTGTGTTACAGTACACATTTAAAGATACATGTGCACTATAGCAGTTCAGCTTAAATATATACATATGCCTCCACTATTACCTGGCTTTTTTTGATATAATGATGGAGTTAAAATAACATTATAATTATTTAGCTCCACTGTTACAAATGCTCTTAACCATTCATTTTACTTATACTTTTCAGTCTCATAGCCACACACACGTTCCAATATCTGTAAAAGGAAGCTCTACATGGCTCTAAGAGGTAGAGACAAAACATTAAAAAAGAAAAAAGAAGGGTTTTAAACGGTGGCTCCCACTTTTTTTAAACTCTCAATTTTCCTTCCGTATCTCCTCTTTTGTTTTAAACGGAGGTTCTTGAAGTCTCTCCAACTCAAAAAATGAGGACGGAGTGTGTGTTTGGGTTCACGTCTATTGCGTTGCGTTTTTATTTTTGCATTTTTTTTTTTACGCGTTTTTCACCTCATAAGAGGTTACTGTTTATGTACTGTACATGAACCGTAGCCGCAATATTTGACCAGTTTTTCATAAACAGTGCATTCGTGCACTGTTTACAGATCCATAAATTTTATTTTTTATCAATTTTTTCATTAAAAATAGGTCCCATGATACTATTCACATATTTAAAAATTATTTTGTTACAGTGTTTTCAATTTTAACAAAATAAGTTCTATCCAAACACATCCGAAGGGTTTAAGCATTGGACGGGAAAGAGTTGAAAAAAGATGGTCAGAATGGTTTAAAGAGAATTTAAGCAAAGTCATGATGCCGCCTGACACAAGTGTTGAGGCTGACTCTTCTTCAAAGTCTCAACAGAAGAGAAATTACGTGTAGTTGAAATGGTTCAGCTTTTTTTTAATGGTACTTAAAAAAAGTGTGGTTTTCCAAAAAGTGTAATATGAAATTTCCTTTTTTGAAAAAATTGGGTGTTTTGTAAAATTTGTTATAAAATATTATTTAAAAAAACTGAATGTTTGATTAGTATTATTTTTATAAGGTTGAGTTATAAATACAAAAAAAAGAAGATATATATATATTAAAAAAAGAGAATTTTTTGTTTTAATTATTTTTCTTAATACAAGTTATTGACACAATATTTTTATAAAAATTTCATAATAAAATTTATATAACAAGTTGTTAATAGTAGATAAAAAATAATAATGTTACTAGTAGTTTCAAATGAAAACTAGTAATAATTTATTGTGTAAAATTTATTATGAAATTGTTATAAAAATATTGTATCAATACCATTATTTTTTTTTAAAAAAATAACACTAATTTAAAAGGTTCAAAAATATAAAAAAATGTGACAATATTTTTATAATATTATTTATTTTTAGTTACGGTAAATCTTAGTGAAAGATTTGATACCACAACTATTGAAACTTTTTGTGATAATTTACTGTATCCTAACACAGTTGTAATTTTCATCTTGTAAATTTCGTTGCATGGACACATATCCCACTCTACCTTGCAAAGCCCTTTCTACTAAATTAAAAAAAAAATACTGACATGTTTTTTTCTTTTAACCCTTCCCATTAATGAGTTGTTCCGCATCAGCCACCGTTGAAAAAACTGGGAGTAGGCTGTATTAATGTGAGTGTCTCTTTTTTCTTTTTTAATGTTTTGTCTGTACCTCCTAGAGCCATATAGAGCTTACTTCTAGAGCCATATAAAGTGATATTTACAGGACAACTCATTAAAATAGTAAAAACTGAAATATTGGGCTCTTTCCGTTTACAGGACAACTCATATAGAGCTTACTCCTTCCGTTTATCTTTTTGCTTTAAACGGTGGCTCTTGTGTCTCTTAAACTCAAAAACTGAAGATGGAGGGTTGAAGCATAGGACGGGAAAGAGATGAAAAAAGGTGGTCAGAGCGGTTTAAAGAGAATTTAAGCAAAGTCATGATGCCGAGGCTGACTCTTCTTCAAAGTCTCAAAAGAAGACAAATCACGTGTAGTTGAAATGGTAGGACAGAGATGTATTTCAGTCCAATCTCTCTACTCAATTCTCTTCACTCTTCAGCTTCCTCAAGTTTCAAAATATTGGGAAGTCTTAGTTTTGTTGGATCCGGTTCGACGATCCGACTCGACCGAATAATTTTACGTAATTTTTAATGAAAGATTTACTGAGGGTCAGTTATTTTCTCCCTCTTCCTTCTGATTTCATTGTCAAAGATTTGCCCTTCTTTAATTAATTTTATTTTTCGGTCCTTGCTAAAAAATAATTTCTTGGGTAATGTTTTGATTTCTTGTTTTTGTCCATTTGTGTCATTCTTTTCAGAACTTAGCTCTCCGAAGTGGTTGGTGCCATTGGCTTTGTTTGAGACAGATTTGATGTTTTGATCCATTTTGCTGGTCTAAAAGCTGTTGGGGAGAGTGTTGCAAACCCTCGCCATTCTTTCAATAACAATTTGATTCACACTATTAATCTTTATGGGGTTATGGCAAAATATGATTGCAAAAAGGTATGTCCGCGATTTAATTTCTTAAACTCAATTGATTTTGTCTTTGAATCTTGCGCTTGTAACAAATGGTTTGGAAGTGAATTAACAATAATCTATGTCTTAAAGAATTTTTGGCTGTTGAGTTAAGCAATAAATGTTCATTTTATTCGTACTTGATTTTGCTAAATCTTTGATACCAGTATATTTCTTTTTCAATTCATAACTGCATAAACTATGATTTGTATATGTAGCTGTATATTTATGGAAGCGACGTTGGTCTTTTTGGTGTCTTACTGCTAAATTGTGAAGTTTTTATGTTCGATGTCTAATTCTTTTGTCGCCATGGGCCTTGTAAATCACCCACCATTGTAACTATCGAATCGTGAAAAAGTCTAATTACTATTTGTTTGTCGAAAGTAGTTGTAGCATTCAAGTTCCAGTTGAATCTTTAACAGAGAATTGTTTAGTCTTAGAATGTGAACCATTTTTTTATTGATTACATCACATGTTGGCATGCTCTGCCCACTACTGACACAAGTAATGTTATCCTGTGGCCAAATAGATGGTTTTCTCATCTTCTGCAACGGTTTATGGTCAACCTGAAAAAATACCGTGTTGAGGATTTCAAATTGAAACCTATGAATCCTTATGGGCGGACCAAGGTATACATCACTGGGTGCTTAGTAATGTTTATTTTGGGCAATACCACACATAGGATTCGTCTTTGAAGTTGCATAATCCCAGTTGCTGTTTCTTGTGTTCATAGGAGTGCAGTTTCTTTTCTTTCCTAACTTATAATATATTCTATAGTTATAGCTTTTCCCTGAAGAAATTGCTTGAGATATTCAGAAGGCGGAGCTAGATTGGAAAATTATATGTCTCAGATACTTCAAACCTGTTGGAGCTCATGAGAGTGGTAGAATTGGTGAATATCCAAAGGCCATATATACAGCAAGTAGCTGTTGGCAGATTGCCTGAGCTTAGCGTGTATGGTCATGATTATCCCACGAAGGATGGTAGTGCGGTATGTTCTTTTTTGCATAAATATTGTTGAGTAGTAGTGGATAGGAATTTCCCTAGTTTTTCAGTACTATCCATTAGTCCCATCTCATGGACCTTTTTGACATATAGACTGTTTCTAGTTTTGTATTCCACTTATAATCCTTTATAACTGTGGCAGTAGCATTTGACTTTCTGTCATTACAGAAAATTCAATTAAATTGACAAATTTTTTGCGTTTACAAAATATCAAATGTTTTTGTGTTAAACAGGTCCGAGACTACATCGATGTCATGGACTTAGCTGATGTTTCCATTGCTGCAGCCTGCTTTTCGGAAGCTTTTTACTAAAGAGGATATAGGTGATCATTCTTCCTTGCATATGAATTTTATGTCAATGAATTTTCTGTCACCTGTTAACTGTTTATCAGGCATTTATTTAACACGCTCATGCTTTTATTTTGGGATTTTTATTATAATCTTGTTCTAGCCATATTTTACAAACACATGGCATTAACAAGCTGTGTTTATCCAATGCTGTGTAATAGTTATCATTGATGTCCAGAAAATTTTCCTTGTCATAACCTTTTTTGGTGTTGGTCATAAAGAGTAAAGGGATAACAATTTAGAATGCAACTCAAGTCTAAGGGTGATTTCAATTCTGAAATAAAAAAAGATCTGCGCTAGTAGCTAGTAGGTTATGGTTTTAAATTTGGGGTCTTCAAAAATAATAATAATAAGATTCTATATATATCAGGTTGCCTGAAAGATGATGCATTTTAGTTCAGCAACAAAATGACATGTGAAGGTATATGATTTGCAAATATTGATTGATAAAATCATTTTTTTGATAACATAATGTCACCTTGAACACACTGTGAGTGATAAGACAGACCAATTTCAATTTGTTGGTACATCTTGAGCAAAAGATGTAAGGTCATATGATTTAGCAATGGTAAAACAGATTTTGACTGTTGATATAAAGCCCTAGTCCCAAAACATTGGAGTAGGCTATAGATCCTCAACAAGACTGAAACTCATGTTGAAATATTTTTTTTATGCAGGCTTTTCCATTGGATTTAATACTCTTTTCCGGTTAAGGACAACTTAAATGTGTCCCTCATTGAAGATTTTTAAAATTTTTTAATCCAACTTTAGATGGAACAGAATTGGGTAAAGCTCAGAAACTGGTTTTTTCTTTTTTTTTTTTGTTTGTTTGTTTGGCTTTTTGGATTGGTTTTGTGTAGGGCTTTGTGAGTTCTTACAATGAGTTATTTCCCTGTCTCTTTGCTACACTATCTCCACCCAACCTTTGCTTTAATTACCTCTATTTTGTAGTAATATATTAATTGTTGTGTTATTTTGTTTATGCATGTGTTGGTTGCTTTGATTCAATTTTCATTTGCATCTGTTTTCTTGCCTCAGTCTTTGCTTCCAGATTATCAGCGGCTCTCTCAGAGGTTGAATACATCAAAGCTTATTGAAAATAGTGGTGAGTTCTTAAACTTGATTGTATTTAATACTCATTGGGTTTGTTTGTAACTTGCATATAAAACAAAAACAAGCATTTTCACCTCTGAAGATGTCCTTAACATGAGGAACATGTTTCTAATACAATGAAGATGTCAGTTCCGAAGCTTTGAGAATTTGCTTGTTTGATTATGTATGGTATGATATTATATTAGGCTATATATATGTTGACTAAATGTTTTCTTTGTCAGATAGTGAGTGTTCCCGATAGAGGAGCTTGGAAGAGTCCTCATGGTGATCTCATTCAGGTATGCTGGATCTAAAACTATCTATTTTTCTCCTATATTTGTTTCCATTTTATGCAATTATATCTAGTGAGTCATAGCCTCATAGGCAAAAGGAACACTCAATTGCATTGGGAATTGACAATTCCTGCAGAACTAGGTGTTATGCCAGGTTCTTGCCACATGAAATTGCTGAAAATAGTTTGTAAATATTTTGAAATATATGTAGTTTTTCTGGGAGCTGTGGGAATATGAATTTTATACAGTTAAATAGACAGCTTGTTAGTTCTAGAATTGTGTTCCTTATATTTGTTACTTGTGCCTCTTGTAACTATTGATGAATAACAGATGGATACTAAAAATATACTCTCCATTTGTGGTGGACCATCTGTAAAATTTGGAGAAGATGATTTCAGAGAGGTAATACCCTTTTCTTGTGCTGGATGTTAAACAGAAATTTTTACTATTGTTCGCTTCTCCCTAAATGTGAGTTCTAATTATTTTACGTTCTTTTTCCAGAAAACAAGATTTTTCCATTGGCTTTGGAGCACCAGTTCATGCAAACATGAGAATTGGTGGATCAACCAAAGCTAGAAACCTAAAAATATTAGATGGCACAGTAAGCAAATATTCAATGAAAAAAGAATAGTCTCTAAAAAAAAAAATATTGAATTTCAAACTATATGTAGCTTTGGTTAACAAATTTATGTTAAAACATAAAACTAATTTTCAGGCATCTAAACAAAGTACTTTACTTGTAGGTAGCTTTACAGCCATAAGGTTCCTTTTCTAGCAGGCCGGATAGGCTGCATTTAATTTATTTTTTTTTTTTTCCCCTCTCAAGAAATCCCGTATAACTCCATCTACAAGTGACATGTAGATGCCTGGAAATTTCCCATTCAGTTTGTCTTCAACCTCAGAGTGGAAGGAATCTAACTCAATGAAACCATATAAGAAATCTACATGTCACTGAATTAGATTCCCTTCCACTTTGAGGTTGAAGATAGACTGCATGGGAGGTTCCTTGGAATCTACATGTCACTTGTAGATGGAGTTATACGGGATTTCATGAGAAAGGGAAAAAAAATTTTAAATGCAGCCTGTCCAGCCTGTTAGAAAGGGAACCTTATGGCTGTAAAGCTGCCTACAAGTAAAGTACTTTGTTTAGATGCCTGAAAATTAGTTTTTAAGTTTTGTCATAAATTTGTTAACCAAAACTACATATAGTTTGAAATTCAATATTTTTTTTAGAGACCTTTCTTTTTTCATTGAATATTTGTTTACTGTGCCATCTAATTTTTTTAGGTTTGTAGCTTTGGAAACAAATGAAGGCTAGGTAATGCCTCGCACTACTACCATATCAATTTATAAACAGGTATTCTTTGTTCCAATAGAAAGAAAGTTGTATAAACTTTTTTGCATACTGGTTTTTACATGCTTAAAGAGCTACTGGACTTCTAATGCATTGCAGATACGTTTGGTCTTCTATTTTTTGGGTTGCATTGTAAGGTGGATGAGTAGTATTAACTTAACTGATGGGAATAAATTGAGCATTGGTGGTCACCTCCCCATGGGGGATTATTAGGTTTATGGGTGTTATATGTATATAATTTCACATAGATATGAGGTTGCCATACTCAACCCTAATTCCTGAGTCACATGACATTATAAAGTTTTGAATCCATAATAATAATAGGAACGGAACGTAGATCAATAAAAAAAATAAGTCTTATGATAGTTAACAGTCTTGAGCAAAATGGTGCAATTGGCCTTCGGCCTTATTTGCTTTGGGCTTTTAGATGCTCCTATATCATTGTCTATCCTTGTTGGAATTTCTGTTGTATATGTAGACGAGAGAGAAAAAAGTTGATTTGTTTGTTGATTTTAGGAAAACTGCAAACATGGGAATTTTTACTTTGGTTTTGTGTTTTTTGGGGTTATGAGTTGGAAGGTTAGAATTGATTAAGAGTATGGATGAACTAAGCATCTCTTGGTCCTCCCTTAAGCAAATGATTACATTATTTTGCTTAGGTGAAGATCAGTTTATAAGGAACAAAACTAACAAGAGAGATGAATTTTTTCTTCACTCTTTTATTTTTGGAGTAATATACTTTATATAATTTTCTTTTTTTGAGAATCTTATACGTGATATGATTAGTTAATTGATGTTTCTTTCTTATTCAAAATTTTAAATTCAAAAAATTTGTTTATGGTGTAAAGTGTATGGTAAATCCATCATATTTATTTCTTCTTAGACTAAAACTAATTGTACAGTAGTTATTGTAGTTTGAGATTTTTAGTAATTAGGACAAATTTTCCACCGTTGACACAAAGTACTAATAAAAATGTTATTTTCAATGCCATTAACTCTTTGATTATCATGGTATTATGTGTTCAAATATTCCTTTTGATTTTTTTTTTTTAATTTTGATTATGCAGTACTTTTAATGTTATTTGTCAATTTGTCAACAGGGGTTTTTTGTTTATGAAAAAAGGTTGTTTCCAGAATGCTTAGATGGAGGCCACACTTTTGTTGTTTGTGAATGTGTAATTATGCAGTCCATGGAAAATTAAAACTATTTTGTTTATTTAGATCTCTATGGTATGTTTTGTGTAATTATATTGTCCCTAAGGAGGGACTTAACTTCGTCACTTACTTAGATAGATGGGAATCATTATGGATATCGATGTGTAATCTTTGTAGTCCCAATTGAAGGAGTTTAACTCTTGGGTTTGTATTTAGAATCAATATGGATATCTATATTCTAGACTTGGTTGACAATTATGATTATGATTGGCATGAATATTTCGGTTTATTGTATTCTAATTTCTACCTACCTGAAAAGATTTTTATGTAAATATCTTGACTTTAATGCTCGTGTCTTGATCGAGATGTAGCAAATTCCTTGAGTGTTTAGTTAATAGTTTTGCAGATGTTTTTATTTTATGATTACCGCATTGAATTGTTTATAAATTTAAATTTGTTCATCTCATTTTACCCCACGTGTTAGATATTTGATCCACGTTTGGGGGCTCCCCTGATTCAGTAATTGTATTCTGAGGCCCCTTTCTTTTCTTCTCTCATTTCTGATCTTCTCTAGACATGTTCTAATGCTTTGGTTTATGATACAAAACCGTATCATTCCTCATTTTTCATTGTCAAGATTCATCATATAGTTCCATCCTAATTGGTGGCGTGAAGAATGCAACTTGGAGACCCCAACAGTCTTAATTAATGCAATTTTTGCAAACATTAGATATGGATTCAAATGGAGATTGACTGTTGTTTTTGGTCGCCCGAGACACATTAGATTGACTGGTGTTTTTGGTCGCCCGAGACACATTGACAACATGCTTGGGCTCTTGTAGATAATCCAAGTCAACAAATGGACCTGCGTGACTTTTAACAGTCATCTTTAGAGAAGTATAGGATGAATGAACGACTGTTTGACGAAGTACAAGAATTTAGGGTAGTATTGGATCCTGGACTGGAACTACTTTTAATGCGTGTGGCAAAAGTATGCAAGAGACACATACTGCTAGGGAGATTGCGAAGAAATCCAAGTTCTCTTGCAAGTTGGGTCTTTTATGTCATGCATCGGTCATGGGGACTAGAATTAGGGACTACCGAATTACACATCCATATCCATAATGATTCTAATGAAGCCATCTGTCTAGATAAACGATGAATTTTAAGTCCTTCATCAGGGACTATATAATTACATATAAAATGCCATAATAATTCTAAATAAACCAAATAATTTACATGGATATGGTTGTGTAATTTCTGTAGTCCCTAATAGACGGCTTCTTTAGAATCCTTATGAGATATATAATAATTTTTCCATAGAGTGATATAAGGCTACATTGAAATGAATTAGAAGCTATGTTTGTTTAGTGGTTAGTTAATTGGTTTTACTCTTATTTGGGGGTGCCCTTGATTCAATAATTGTATTCTGAGGGTCCTTTCTTTTCTCCTCTCATTTCTAATCTTGTCAGACATGTTATAATGCTTGGGCTCAATTTGCTGGGTTTTCAGGACTTGTTGGTACTATTTGTTTGTGTATAACAAGGGGACTTCCATTTGTTTGTTGATGACACAAGGACTTCGTACTGGAACTACTAGTGCACGAGAGACAACTTACAGTTTGTAGCCTTTGTTATATAAGTAGATTTTCTTGCGTAAACATTTTTACTATTGACCTGGAAGATTATGAAAGAACTTATATGAGATATGAATAAACAAGACAAAAAAAAATAATTAAATGTATTTGATAACTAATTGTAGTAGTAGATGTTGTAGGCATTATGATTCTCTACCATATGTCTTAAATGTTTGGATATCACAATATTTTCTCTCATATACCTCATTATTGTCACTGCATAATATACACACATGAAAGCAGTATAATTTGTTAGATTTTAACTGGGAAAAAAATCATGTAATTTTTCATTTTTATGTATTTTCATGAAAAACAATATAGTGTTGAGTTTCTTTTAAAATAAAAAATGTATTTTTAGTTATTTTTTTGGATTTATTGTTTCTTTCCTAAAATATATAAGTAAATATAAACACTTCAATTTAAAGGGCAAAGCATCATCAATTGAATAACAATTTTGAGATTCATTTTAATCTTGTGGGTGTTGAGGACTAGGTTTCACTTAGGAATTAAATGTTAAATTATATTTAGATGCATTTGTTGGTTATATGCTCTCTCTAATGGTCCAACATTGTATGACATGTTCTCATATCTATTTCGGTCCAATTTGGTCTATTTTGCATTTCTGCCTATTTGGGTCCCCTTTAGTCCACTTTGGTCTGGTTTCGTTCATTCAATCTATTTCGGTCCACCTTGGTGCAATTGTATTAAATTTTAGCAATTTAAGGTTATGTTTGGTAATAGTTTTTGCTTTTAATTTTCAAAAACTTGTTTTTGCGAATATAAAGAAAAAAAAATTTTCTTGTATTTTTGAAATAAAAAACATGTTTGGTTAGTTGAAATTAAAAAGATAGTTTTTTGAAGAAAAAAATAGAAAATACTAAAATATATTGTTACTAGGATTTGGACTTTAATGCTAACTTTAAATGAGACAAATTTATTAAATTAAATTCATGTTTTCATTGATTTTTGAAAATTAGAAATTGAAAACAGTTTTTTTTTTTCTTTAATGCTTTCAGTTTCCTTCACAAGAACAATTTTTGTTTTCTATATATTTTGAGTTGCCAAACAAATATTTTAGTTTAAAAAATAAAATATTATTTTTAAAAACAGAAAATTAAAGAAAAAATAGACATTCCCTAACTAGCTTTCTTTCTCTCTGTCTATGTGGGTAAGTTTGTATTAGCTCTAATTCTCCGTCTATATGGGTGAGTTTGAATTAGCTCTAAAAATGTGAACCTCTCAAAATGGCCTTATCCGCTGGTGCCACACCAACGTATATAAACGCCCATTTGAGAATCAAAACCAAAAACCAGAGAGAGAGAGCCATGAAAAGCCTGAAGCTCCCACACTCCCTGCACAGCAGCCATGGAAGCAAGACTCTCATCCCATTTCCCAACAGAAAACTTGCGCTTTCGACTGGTACTTTCTTCTCCAACTCTGCTTTTATTATTCTCTTACTTCGATTATATACAATTCCAATTACAGCTTTTCAATGTAACAACTGAGCTTTCAGCTTCAATTTGATGCATTCGTGGCAGACCCACTTGACCAGAAACTGTGAATTGCTTGTTCACTCAAAAGAGTTTTGTGCTCTTTTTAGTTCTTTAATAATACCATTTTTTTTCCAAAATTTTGTCTTTTGTCCATATTTTGAAATCATTGCTCTACAAATGTTATGCTATGCCAATGTTTGTTAAGATTGGATTTCTCTTATGTAAACTTTCTATTGTTCCCACTATAAATTTATGGAGAAGTAGTTAATGAATATATTCATAATAGAATAAAAAAACCCAGATTCTTAGTTTGGACTTTGAAGGATGAATGAAAATCTGAAAAGAAGCTGAAGAGAAATTTTGTGAGCTTTTTTGTTTTTGGGGGGGGGGGGGGGGGGGGTTGCTGGGGCTTAGTTTTACTGTTTTGGGAAGTTACTTGGGTTTAGCAGTCTGCAGCCTAATAATGAAGGGGTGAAATTTTTAAGGATTACACTTGTTTGATAGGACTTACTACTAAGTTACTAGGAATATAAATAGGATTTAAAGTATAAATTTTTTCTGTCATTTTCCTGTTGTATCATTAGGTTTTCTATCTTCAATAGCTCCCATTGGATTATGGAGATTTTCGAGCTGAAGGCTTTGCTTTGTTTCTGTTCTTTTAACACTTTCTGTTTCTTCAGTTTAACTTTCATTTTCCTGTTCTTTTAACACTTTTACAGACAATTCTGAAACATTTTCCTATGAACTGCCTTGTTATGTTTCTTGAGTGACTTCTGTCATTGCATTAAGAGTTGGCATGGCCGTGACACTTAGGATGCAAATCATGTGGCCTTACTTTATAGTCTTCGTAGAATTTCTCTCTATTAATAGTGTATCTGCACTTTCCTTGCTTGATTCTTACGAATGTACTTTTACGCTATATAATTCTTTCACTTTAAATAATTTGCTATGCTACATTATAAAAATATTGATGTGAAGTTTGAACCATTGTGATATGCTCTTCAGGAAATAATGATCTTTGGGATTATGCAGATCTTTTTACAAAACCATTACCCTTTTTTCTCCTAGTATTTTTCCCAGTGGTCATTGTGATCTAAAAGAAGCACGTCGCATGCAATTCAGCATGAGCAGTACATCAGGTTTCTGTATTTAAGTGTATAACCTTTTATTAAGAGCTTATAAATTCTCCTTCAGTTTGACTTCAAGATTATGGAATTTACCATATGAATTTTCAGCATCAATAGAGCCCATGAGTGAGGAACTGATGGGGGATACATCTAAGGATCTCCCTGTAAGTGGGGATTCTATTTGCCGTCGATTTCTTAGTTTGCTTCCCATGGTCACAAGGTTCTTCCAAGTGCTTCTCTAGTGCCAGATGATCAACAGTTCACTTACAATTGCAAGAATGCGTTTATTAAATATTTCCAGTGAAATCATAAATAAAGGCATAATCTCAGAAGGTGAATTAACTCTAAGAATATGCTTTAGATGGCATGAAAGACTCTAGAATAGTGCTTTTTAATTAATTTAATTTTTTTCACAACTTCTGAATATCATGTTCAGGTTCCCTGAGAGGTAACTCGTGCTACAATTGCACAAAGGTGCATACGTACCAATGATGTGGAGAATGTAGGGCGAACAGCTCGACATCATACATTCTTTGAGATGCTTGGAAACTTCAGTTTTGGAGACGAATTCAAGAAGCAAGCAATTAAATGGGCGTGGAAGCTCTCAACCATAGAGTAAGCATGGAGTTTTGTGCTGTAATTGGGCCATTAATTTTATATTTATACATTGTGCTCTTGCTTGAAGCAAAAGTTCTAGTTGTTAGGCTGAAGGCAACAAAAACATTATCCAGGCTACTTGCATGCGTGTACATGCTTGCTAGAGAAAGGGAGGGAGTCTATGGTAATTTACTTATTATTTTTTTGATAAAAAAAGAAGAATATTTAGTATATTTTGTCCTTGTATTTTGTTTTGCTAGGCAAGAAACTTACTAATTACATGCTAATTTGCTTATAGATTTGGATTGCCAGCCAACAGACTATGGATTAGTGTTTATGAAAATGATGATGAAGCTTTTGAAATCTGGCATGATGAGGTCTGCCAAACAAAATCTCATAACTAGTTATATGTTAATTTCCATGTTTGACTACCTCGTATTCAGTTTTCACTACTTATGCACTTACATTTTTCTTTTGTATGCATATACTCTTCCATGTACATCATTATGTGTCTAAATCTGTATCTTTCTACAAGGAGACACAATAAAGTCTTGTTGTCATTGTTGTTGTTGTGCTTGAATGTGAGTGGTCTTATAAATGGCAACATATTCACATGAACTTTAGTCCTGAACTTGCATATGAGACCTTGAATCATTATTTTTATATCAACTTGTCTTCTATATAAGGCAGTTTTCCATAAATTATTTCACAGTAAAACTTACAGACTTAAGGAATTGGCTACATCATGAGCAAGAACATCAAAATCAACAGCTATTAACATAAAAATATTTTCATGAAGGAAGAAATTAGAATACAATAAACCAGTCAACATAAACCGAAACATTCATGTCAATCATAATCATTATGGATATGGTTGTGTAATTATATAGTCCCTACATAGACTTCTTGGTTTGTTTGGATTGTTTATTTAGAACTATAGAATTACACAACCATATCCGCAATGATTCTAAATAAACAATCCAAACAAACCAAGAAGTCTATGTAGGGACTATATAATTACTTAAAAACATATTTCTCTGTTTATTAGAGATTAGATAATTGCACAAACCACAAGCAGCAAAAGTGTGGCCTCTGTCTAACCAAGCTGGAAATTGCAACCATTGCAAAAAGAACACTAATCTCATCCCTGTCAACAAAAAAACATTAAAAAATGAACATTTAAACACAAGATACCATGATAATCAAAGAGATAATGGCATCAAAAATAACATTTTAGTTAATCCAATGTGTCAATGATGATAAGTAGTCGTACTGTAAGAATCTGAAACTACAATGACTACAAGGTGTCTAGCTGTGACTGCATTGAAGCTACTGTACAAATACTTTATTTTAACAAGAAAATGTATGGTACCGTCCCACCAAGATTTGAACTTGGGTTACCAGATTTAGAGTCCAATGTACACAGAACAGAAATAGCAAATGAACAGACAAAGCAGATGGAAAGCTACGCTTAGATAGTTATGATTCATAAGACAACAGGGCAAGGGAATAACAATCAAACCTGTGCCCAGGATCATTTTGCATGTACAGTTGTTCACAGAAAAAGAAAAGTTCATATCCAAAAATATGAACCATGTTGAGGATTTTGGTTGAGATTCTAAAAGGCTCTAATTTTGTTATGTCTACGTTTAACATTCTCACATACGCTCTCTCTTTCTCTCTCTGTATCTGTATTTTAAATTTGATTAATCCTGTACAAAATTTCTATTTCTTCTATTTCAGTAATTTGAGAAGGCCACTCAGCTCTTGCATCCCTTCCTCGCAGCCACACCACCTGACCTGATTTCCCCATCCTCCACCAGATACTCATGCGAATCTCCTTCTCCAACTTTATGCTTTGCTGAGTTCCCTTGACCTCACTAAAACATGCATGGTTTTATTTATGCTTTGAACTAATAAGGATAACAATACATGTCTCTAACCCTTTCCTTCCCATATTCTATCTTTGAGGCAAGGTCAAGTGATATAGGGTCTGTTTGGATAAGCTGTTCGAAAATAAGCGTTTTTAAAAATAGCGTTTTTAAAATGTGCGTTTAGAAAACACAATTTTAAAAATTATATTAAAACGTTTGGTAAAATTTGTGTATAGTATTAGTCTAAATTTTTTTTTTTTGGTGCAAATTACCAAAAAGAACTGGAAAAGACTTTATTCTGACGATATTATCCTATCATATTTGAAGTAGCTAATGAAAATAATAATAAGAATATTCACTTTGTTGAGTTCCCTTGACCTCACTAAAACATGCATGGTTTTATTTATGCATGAGATGACAATACATTTCTCTAACCCTTTCCTTCCCATATTCTATTTCTGAGGTAAGGTCAAGTGATATATTGTCTGAGTTTGGGTTATAATACCATCTAGGTTCTCACTTGTGGCTCATCTCATGATTTCTTTTCTTCTTCTTTTTCTTCCTAAGAGCATATTAGAGATTTTCCTCATTTATGCCATGCATTCTTGTTCTAGTGTTTCTTATTTGTTATTCAACTTTTGCAATATTCTTTCAGATTTAGCTAATGGGACTTGTGAACTCCGCATTTTAACAGCAAAGAGGAGAGGAGTTTTTCGTTGAACAGATTTTGTATTTGAATATATTTAATCAATATTCTTATCATATTTTGGGGCGTTTATATACAGAAGCAATTAGAGTAAATAGATGTTTTGTACTTCCTAATGCTGTCATTTCTTCAAACGAAATAAATAGAGATGGGTTTAAGTTATCCTAGTGTAACTTAACACCATTTGTAGACCATAGATTTGCAATTTATCTAATGGTTAAAAAAATAGCATTAAATACTAATTGACTTACACTTCATTCACTTAATTAAAAGCAATTTTGTTTCTCTCTCATTATTTATTATTTAAAACCTTTTACATATATTCCTTTTATTGCCAATTACTTTACAAATACATTTGTAATACCTTTTTGGTTGAGTTCGTTACGTACTACTTTTTTTTTTTTCTTTCTTATAAGCCGGTCATACTCTTATAGTCTTATCAATTGTGACTCCTTAAAAATAAATAAATGGCAAAGTGTTGTTTAATGACTAACCAAGCTTGTAATTTTTTTTTATCTGAGATATAATTTAATCTTCAGAGAGACAATACGAGACCAAGGTACTTTGTATTTCCCTCAAAAAAAAATTCAATGTTAGATTTGACGTTGAACATTTATATTTGAAATTATTTGTTAAGTTGATGACAATGCATTAATATATTTTTTTAATAAAATACTATTAGTATTTTAATCTATAATATACAAAGTTTAATATAACTTTTTTTTTTTTTTTTTTTTTGATGAGAAGTTTAATATAACTTAAATATACAAACACACGTTAAAAATAAGTTAAAAATTTTATAATAAAGACTTTATGAATGGATTGGGACGTTAGATCAACTACCTAGTCGGATTGAGTCAAAATCAAATACTGGAAAAAAAATTTTAGACAAAAATAGAGTGCGATAACTATTATCTATATTTTATTTTTTTGGGTTGGATTTTTTGAAAGTCATTGGTAAAAAAAGGAATATATGTATAATGTTTTAAATAATAAATAAGGAGAGAGAAACAAAATTGCTAATAATTAAGTGAATGAGGTGTAAGTCAATTAGCATTTAATACTATTTTTTTTAAAGCATTAGATCAATTACAAATCTACGATTTACAAATCAATAATTAATAACTAAAATTATAATATTAATAAAATATTTAATGAAATCATCTTAAAAAAATTACCACGCTGGCATGCAACTAGTTCAACTAAAAGCTAAGACGCAATAAACAATAGTCAGTAATCTTGGCATAAGACAATACAAGGCATATTGTATAGAGCAAATAGAGATAAGATAATACAAGAAATATGGCACAAGATTCCAAATAAGACAATACAAGACATATTGCACAGGGATATTAACAATGGACGAGAAAGATATGTGAAACTAGAGTCTAAATAGAGTTGAAATAAAAATATTAGTGTAGTAGTAGGAGAGGAAGAAGGTTATAAATCAGAATTCTTACAGCACTCTTGAAAACTAAAGCCAAGCAGTTGATTTTGTGTAATCTTCCATCTTGATTCACACTGGCTAAAAATTCGTGAAAAAACTGAAAGCAAAAAAAAATATATTTAACAATAGGAAGAAAAAAAAAGAATTAATATAAAAAATAACTTAGAAATAGAACCAAAAAAAGTCAATTTCGTACCGTATCGGTATATACCGTACCGATCAGTGTACCGGTACAAAAATCCCCTTATTTCGTACCCAAAAAACCGATTGGTGGTGACGAGAGGCGTCGGTGATACAGATTCATGCACTAGAAATCGGTTTGAAGTGAAGAAAAAAATAGAATGGACTGATGTTAAAAGAGTTAGACTGGTGTGAATCGTGTGATACTGTGAGAGAGAGAGAGAGAGAGAGAGAGAGAGAGATCTGTAACTAATGGGGGATGAAATGAAATAAAAATTGAAAGAGTGAAGACAAAATAAATTTGAAAGAGGAAGAGGTAATGTGTGGTTATAAAGAAATAGCGTGTGAAGCTATGATGTGCTGGAACTTGAAAATAGGAAAGATAGGTAGGCACTGCAATAAAAGAGAGTTATGGATTCTGATGGATTGGCAGGCAACTAGCTTAACTGCTTAGGCGTGCCTGCCAATTTTTGGAAGATGTGGAGCATTAGACACCCATGGATGTAGTTCTCTTTGGAAGTTGTGGAGCATTAGACGGTAGATAATGGATGTAGTTACTAGCAAAGTTGATATTTAATGTAAAAAAAAAAAAAAAAAAAAATCTCAGTCGCGCCTGCCAATTTTTGGAAGATGTGGAGCATTAGACACCTGGATGTAGTTCTTTTTCGAAGATGGGGAGCATTAGACGGTAGATAATGGATGTAGTTCTTTTTTATAGTAGCAAAGTTGATATTTAATGTTAAAAAAGAAAAAAAGCTTCAGACGTGCAACAGTAAAAAAAAATAAATGAAAGAATAAAAAGTGTGGGCTTTTTTCTTTCTTTTTATTTTGTTTGTGTATATATATATATATATATATATATATATATATATATATATATATATATAATATATAAAATAGCAGTAAATTCGAAACGATACACTAGTATTGTCATCAGTATTCGAAATATAACGTACTAGTAGTCAAATCGATACAGTCTCCAATATAGTATTAACTCTCTTCTAAAACACTTACACATTCATGTTCTTTGTTAATAGCCTGTGTTTTTTTTTTTTTTCCTTCTTTATCTCCCCTAAAACACACTTATTATTTGTTTCCTTTTCTACGCATCTCTAACCTATATATATATATATATATATATATACTGGTGAAAATGGTTTGAGAAGGGTTTTGGTGTCTTTTCATTGTTAGTGGTGTTATAAAGAATTTATTGTGTCATTGGGTTGGTACCACTCCTCGCCAGAGTTTTTTTTTTTCCTTAATTAATTGTTGTTCTAATCCAACCAACGCAAGTACCATCTATGAATCGTAATGTGACAATGTGACCTATATGCAAGTTTATTACATCTCTTTTGCATAATTGTATAAAAATAGAAGTGTTATAGTAACAGTGTATACTGTATCTTTTTTTTCTTTTTTTTTGGTGAAATATATTGTATCTTTCTATCATATGATTTATATTATTTAATTATTATCCTACATTTTTATATTAACTCACCCATCAATGTAGCACACTAACTATTAGAGAAAATAATAATATATAGATAATTGATAAATATTTTTTTAAAATATATTGTAGAATAAATAATTTGATAGGAGTGTTTTGAAAAAGTGATTGTGTAAAAAGAATTCTTATTGTAAAATATACAGAAAATTTTATACAAGTGATGTGAATGCTAACGTGTGAGTGGTGAGCTTGATAGATTAGTTTGAGAAAAATTCTTGTATTTTATGAAACGGATTATGAAATGGTCTCGTACAATACTCACTCTTGGTTTGATGAGAGAGAAAAATGGTTTGGGAAGGTGTCAGCTTCTTTTCATAATGGGGATTTAATTACATCTTTGCCTCTAGGGACTTGATAGTGAGTAGATTTGGTTCAAATCCGCAACACTCTCGTATTTTTGTCGGTGACAATTGGTTCGGTTCCCATGCAAAGAACAAACAGAAGTCCCATATGATGTACTCTCTCTACTTTGTAGATGTGACAACTGATTGAATTTTGCATGAAAATGATTTGTTCTTTTATCTTTCAATTTATCTCGTCCTTTTTTATTTCCTTTTGTTTCCATGTAAGTTCTTTTTCCTCTCGACAAGATCACATGGATGAAGGAGCCTTATTCAATTTTCATAGACTAGATAAGAGAGTCTTTAATTTTCAAGCATTTTGACAGCACAAGCAGAACAACTGGCATCATGCAAAGAACAAACAGAAGTCCCATATGATGTACTCTCTCTACTTTGTAGATGTGACAACTGATTGAATTTTGCATGAAAATGATCTCGTCCTTTTTTATTTCCTTCCTTTTCCATGTAAGTTCTTTTTACTCTCAGACAAGGTCACATGGACGAATGAGCCGTATTCAATTTTCATAGACTAGACAAGAGAGTCTTTAATTTTCAAGCATTTTGACAGCCAAGCAGAACAACTGGGCATACATGTGATTTAATGCAGCTCTGACATCTATCGTTTGGAAAGAGAGTCACGTGAGGAACGAAGAACGGATGGTCCAAGATGAAAGCTCATTTTATCAAGCACATTGCCTCCATCAAGCTCAGAAAGCATGCCGTATGGTACCGATGCGATTTTGCAGAAGAGAAGAAAAAAAATAAGGAGACATAGAGGAGTGAGAAATAGTCTTACAACTTTCCATTTTTGGCAAAGCTATTTATATCTATCTGATGCTATTACTTTAACAACAATAAAGCATCTTCGCAATTATTCCCTCTTTTACAATCGGATTTAATTGTGTTAACTGACTACTGTACAATTCACAAATTGATTCTTCTCCTCACACAAATGTATATGTGGAAGCCCTACTAAAAAACGAATTTGAATGACAATTGAAATCCATCACTCAATCAGTTTCCTCTTTACACAAAGTACGTACTGTGTTACAGAGTTTTCAAAAACAACTTTAATTTGTACGGAGAACAAAAACCGATCTTCAGACTTTCTTTCTATAACCAAAAAGCTTTTGAAATCCACTAATCAAAATGGTTTAACAAATGGGAATTTGAATTCCGTAACTTGACTCTAGGTACCCGTTTGGTTTCAGCTGAAAGTGGTGTTCATATTTTGCGTTTTCAATTTGTTTTTTTGTTTTTTTTCCTGCACTGTTTAACAAAAACCGATCTTCAGACTTTCTTTCTATAACCAAAAAGCTTTTGAAATCCACTAATCAAAATGGTTTAACAAATGGGAATTTGAATTCCGTAACTTGACTCTAGGTACCCGTTTGGTTTCAGCTGAAAGTGGTGTTCATATTTTGCGTTTTCAATTTGTTTTTTTGTTTTTTTTCCTGCACTGTTTAACAGATCTTCAGACTTTCTTTCTATAACCAAAAAGCTTTTGAAATCCACTAATCAAAATGGTTTAACAAATGGGAATTTGAATTCCGTAACTTGACTCTAGGTACCCGTTTGGTTTCAGCTGAAAGTGGTGTTTATGTTTTGCATTTTCAGTTTGTTTTTTTGTTTTTTTTCCTGCATGTAAACAGTAAAATCACATGATTTTACTGTGTAGAGAAAAAAATACTGTTCATAAATTGTTTACGTGATTTTACTGTGTAGAGAAAAAAATACTGTTTATATACTGTTTATATATTGTTTACGGGCCCTATAATACTATTTACACATTAAAAAATTATTTTATTATAATATTTTCAGTTTTCAGTTTCAGTAACAATAAATTCAATTCGACCTAAACAGAAAACATTTTAGATGAAGTGAGCTAGCCCATACAAGGAGGTGGTATATGGATATACAAAATCCCATACGAGAGAGGAGCGTTGATGGAGGCAATGAGCTTGGTAAAATGAGCTTTCATTTTGTACCATCCGTTTCTTTTCTTCGTTCCTCACGTGACTCTTTTCCCAACGATAAATGTCAGAGTTGCATTAAATGGGGAACATTTTAGATGAAGTGAGGCAGCCCATACAAGGAGGTGGTATATCCTGTACTCGGCATACATGCTGGTTACAGGATATACAAAATCCCATACGAGAGAGGAGAAAAAGCACATCTAAACCTCAGTTTTATACTTTAACATTTGAAAATTAAAAGAGCTCTTGCCATAGGGGAGGGAAATGGTGCCACAGCCAACTATCTATAGTGTCATAGGGGTTTTAAATTTTAACATCTAAGTGACAAATGATTTGTTTGTTTCAAAAAAAAAAAAAGTGACAAATGATTTTTCATTTTTTTTATTTATCTTAATATATATATGTATATCATTATTTTTTTTTAAGTTGGTAGAAAGGGCTTTAGCTAAGAATATTCAAGTTTTATATATAGAAAATTCTATGAAACTTATGATTATGATTGACATAAATGTTTCAGTTTATGTTGAATCTTTTATTATATTCTACCTATGTGATAAGATGTGTTAAAAGCTTGGCCCTTCCATTTGCTTTGATTGAAAGAAAAAAAAATTTTAAGTAGATTTATTGCAGTCACAGCTAAACACCTTGTAGTCATTGTAGCTTTAGATTCTTAAGTAGGACTAATTAACATCTTTGACACATAAGATTAACTAAAATATTATTTTCAATGCCATTTAGCTCTTTGATTATCATGGTATTTTGTGTTTAAATATTCCTTTTAATTTATTTTTCTTGTATTTGAATATGTAGTACTTTTTTTTAATGCATTTTTGTTGACAGGAATGAGACTAGTTTTATTATTTTGAGGGGTTCACATTTAATGACTTGTGTTATTCTCTGTTCAACTTTATAGAAAATATGACAAAATGAAAATGTTATCCATTCGAGCGATCCACTTCTTGTTTTTTCTTCAACTATGGACCACGAAAAGAGTTTTATAGGAATGATATGATACATGATACTCCAAATACTGTAAAAGGAAGCTCTATATGGCTCTAGGAGGTAGAGACAAAACATTAAAAAAGAAAAAAGAGACAATCACATTAATACCCCGCCTACTCCCACTTTTTTCAAACTCTCAATTTTCCTTCCGTATCTCTTTTTGTTTTTAAACGGTGGCTCTTGTGTCTCTTAAACTCAAAAACTGAGGATGGAGGGTTGAAGCATAGGACGGGAAAGAGATGAAAAAAGGTGGTCAGAGTGGTTTAAAGAGAATTTAAGCAAAGTCCTGATGCCGAGGCTGACTCTTCTTCAAAGTCTCAAAAGAAGAGAAATCACGTGTAGTTGAAATGGTAGGACAGAGATGTATTTCAGTCCTATCTCTCTACTCATTTCTCTTCACTCTTCAGCTTCCTCAAGTTTCAAAATATTGGGGAGTCTACTTTTGTTTGATCCGGATGATCCGACTCGACCGAATAATATTACGTAATTGATCAGTTATTTTCTCCCTCTTCCTTTTGATTTCATTGTCAAAGATTTGCCCTTCTTTAATTAATTTTATTTTTCGGTCCTTGCTAAAAAATAATTTCTTGTGTAATGTTTTGATTTCTTGTTTCTGTCCATTTGTGTCATTCTTTTCAGAACTTAGCTCTCCGAAGTGGTTGGTGCCATTGGCATTGTTTGAGACAGATTTGATGTTTTGATCCATTTAGCTGGCCTAAAAGCTGTTGGGGAGAGTGTTGCAAACCCTCGCCATTCTTTCAATAACAATTTGATTCACACTATTAATCTTTATGAGGTTATGGCAAAATATGATTGCAAAAAGGTATGTCCGCGATTTAATTTCTTAAACTCAATTGATTTTGTCTTTGAATCTTGCGCTTGTAACAAATGGTTTGGAAGTGAATCAACAATAATCTATGTCTTAAAGAATTTTTGGCTGTTGAGTTAAGCATTAAATGTTCATTTTATTCGTACTTGATTTTGCAAAATCTTTGATTCCAGTATATTTCTTTTTCAATTCATAACTGTATAAACTATGATTTGTATATGTAGCTGTATATTTGTGGAAGCGACATTGGTCTTTTTGGTGTCTTACTGCAAAATTGTGAAGTTTTTATGTTCGATGTCTAATTCTTTTGTCGCCATGGGCCTTGTAAATCACCCACCATTGTAACTATCGAATCATGAAAAAATCTAATTATTTGTTTGTCGAAAGTAGTTATAGCATTCAAGTTCCAGTTGAATCTTTAACAGAGAATTGTTTAGTCTTAGAATGTGAACCATTTTTTTATTGATTACATCACATGTTGGCATGCTCTGCCCACTACTGACACAAGTAATGTTATCCTGTGGCCAAATAGATGGTTTTCTCATCTTCTGCAACGGTTTATGGTCAACCTGAAAAAATACCCTGTGTTGAGGATTTCAAATTGAAACCTATGAATCCTTATGGGCGGACCAAGGTATGCATCACTGGGTGCTTAGTAATGTTTATTTTGGGCATACCACACATAGGATTCGTCTTTGAAGTTGCATAATCCCAGTTGCTGTTTCTTGTGTTCATATGAGTGCAGTTTCTTTTCTTTCCTGACTTATAATATATTCTATATTTATAGCTTTTTCTTGAAGAAATTGCTTGAGATATTCATAAGGCGGAGTCAGATTGGAAAATTATGTCTCAGATACTTCAATCCTGTTGGGGCTCATGAGAGTGGTAGAATTGGTGAAGATCCAAAGGGCATCCCAAACAATCTCATGCCATATATACAGCAAGTAGCTGTTGGCAGATTGCCTGAGCTTAACGTGTATGGTCATGATTATCCCACGAAGGATGGTAGTGTGGTATATACTTTTTTGCGTAAATATTGTTGAGTAGTAGTGGATAGGAATTTCCCTAGTTTTTCAGTAATATCCACTAGTCCCATCTCATGGACCTTTTTGACATAGACTGTTTCTAGTTTTGTATTCTACTTATAATCCTTTATAACCATGGCAGTAGTATTTGACTTTCTGTCATTACAGAAAATTCAATTAAATTGACAAATTTTTTGCGCTTACAAAATATTAAATGTTTTTGTGTTAAACAGGTCCAAGACTACATCGATGTCATGGACTTGGCTGATGGTCACATTGCTGCAGCCTGCTCTTCGGAAGCTTTTTACTAAAGAGGATATAGGTGATCATTCTTCCTTGCATATGAATTTGTTTGTCAATGAATTTTCTGTCACCTGTTAACTGTTTATCAGGCATTTATTTAACACACTCATGCTTTTATTTTGGGATTTTTATGAAAATCTTGTTCTAGCCATATTTTACAAACACATGGCATTAACAAGCTGTGTTTATCCAATGCTGTGTAATAGTTATCATTGATCTCCAGAAAATTTTCCTTGTCATAACCTTTTTTGGTGTAAGTCATAAAGAGTAAAGGGATAATAATTTAGAATGCAACTCAAGTCTGAGGGTGATTTTAATTCTGAAATAAAAAAGATCTGCGCTAGTAGCTAGTAGGTTATGGTTTTAAATTTGGGGTCTTCAAAAATAATAATAATAAGATTCTATATATATATCAGGTTGCCTGAAAGATGATGCATTTTAGTTCAGCAACAAAATGACAGTCTGCACAGTGATAAATGGGTAAAACAGTGGGTATCTTTCTTCCTCACAACTCACAAGCAAGATGGAGATTGAGATTGCAATGGAGACATGTGAAGGTATATGATTCGCAAATATTGATTGATAAAATCATTTTTTTGATAACATAATGTCACCTTGAACACACTGAGTGATAAGACAGACCAATTTCAATTTGTTGGTACATCTTGAGCAAAAGATGTAAGGTCATATGAGTTAGCAATGGTAAAACAGATTTTGACTATTGATATAAAGCCTTAGTCCCAAAACATTGGAGTAGGCTATAGATCCTCAACAAGACTGAAACTCACGTTGAAATATTTTTTTTATGCAGGCTTTTCCATTGGATTTAATACTCTTTTCCGGTTGAGACAACTTAAATGTGTCCCTCATTGAAGATTTTAAAATTTTTTTAATCCAACTTTAGAGGGAACGGAATTGGGTAAAGCTCAGAAATTGGGTTTTATTTATTTATTTTTTTGGTGTGTTTGTTTGTTTGTTTGGCTTTTTGGATTGGTTTTGTGTAGGGCTTTGTGAGTTCTTACAATGAGTTATTTCCCTGCCTCTCCGCTACACTATCTCCACCCAACCTTTGTCTTAATTACCTCTATTTTGTAGTAATATATTAATTGTTGTGTTATTTTGTTTATGCATGTGTTGGTTGCTTTGATTCAATTTTCATTTGCATCTGTTTTCTTGCCTCACAGTCTTTGCTTCCAGATTATCAGCGGCTTTCTTGGAGGTTGAATACATCAAAGCTTATTAAAAATAGTGGTGAGTTCTTAAACTTGATTGTATTTAATATTCATTGGGTTTGTTTGTAACTTGCATATAAAACAAAAACAAGCATTTTCACCTCTGAAGATGTCCTTAACACGAGGAACATGTTTCTAATACAATGAAGATGTCAGTTCCAAAGCTTTGAGAATTTGCTTGTTTGATTATGTATGGTATGATATTATATTAGGCTATATATATGTTGACTAAATGGTTTTTTTGTCAGATAGTGAGTGTTCCTGATAGAGGAGCTCGGAAGAGTCCTCATGGTGATCTCATTCAGGTATGCTGGATCTAAAACTATCTATTTTTCTCCTATATTTGTTTCCATTTTATGTAATTATATCTGGCGAGTCATAGCCTCATAGGCAAAAGGAACACTCAATTGCATTGGGAATTGACAACTCCTGCAGAACTTGGTGTTATGCCAAGCTCTTGCCACATGAAATTGCTGAAAATAGTTTGTAAATATTTTGAAATATATGTAGTTTTTCTGGGAGCTGTGGGAATATGAATTTTAAACAGTTAAATAGACAGCTTGTTAGTTCTAGAATTGTGTTCCTTATATTTGTTACTTGTGCCTCTTATAACTATTGATGAATCACAGATGGATACCAAAAATATACTCTTCATTTGTGGTGGACCATCTGTTGATTTGGAGAAGACGATTTCAGAGAGGTAATACCCTTTTATTGTGCTGGATGTTAAACAGAAATTTTTACTATTGTTGGCTTCTCCCTAAATGTGAGTTCTAATTATTTTACGTTCTTTTTCTAGACAACAAGATTTTTCCATTGGCTTTGGAGCACCAGTTCATGCAAACATGAGAATCTGTAGATCAACCAAAGCTAGCCTTCATTTGTTTCCCAAGCTACAAACCTAAAAATATTAGATGGCATAGTAAAGCAAATATTCAATGAAAAAAGAAAGGTCTCTAAAAAAAAAAAATTATTGAATTTCAAACTATATGTAGCTTTGGCTAACAAATTTGTGTTAAAACTTAAAACTAATTTTCAGCCATCTAAACAAAGTACTTTACTTGTAGGTAGCTTTACAGCCATAAGGTTCCCTTTCTAGCAGGCTGGATAGGCTGCATTTAATTTTTTTTTTCCCTTCTCATGAAATCCCGTATAACTCCATCTACCAGTGACATGTAGATGCCTGGAAATCTCCCATTCAGTTTGTCTTCAACCTCAGAGTGGAAGGAATCTGACTCAATGAAACCATATAAGAAATCTACATGTCATTGAATTAGATTCCCTTCCACTTTGAGGTTGAAGATAGACTGCATGGGAGGTTCCCTGGAATCTACATGTCACTTGTAGATGGAGTTATACAGGAATTTCATGAGAAGGGGAAAAAAAATTTTAAATGCAGCCTGTCCAGCCTGTTAGAAAGGGAACCTTATGGCTGTAAAGCTACCTACAAGTAAAGTACTTTGTTTAGATGCCTGAAAATTAGTTTTTAAGTTTTATCATAAATTTGTTAACCAAAACTACATATAGTTTGAAATTCAATATTTTTTTTAGAGAACTTTCTTTTTTCATTGAATATTTGCTTATTGTGCCATCTAATTTTTTTAGGTTTGTAGCTTTGGAAACAAATGAAGGCTAGGTAATTCCTCGGCACTTCTACCATATCAATTTATAAACAGGTATTCTTTGTTCCAATAGAAAGAAAGTTGTATACACTTTTTTGCATACTGGTTTTTACGTGCTTAAAGATCTACTGGACTTCTAATGCATTGCAGATACGTTTGGTCTTCTATTTTTGGGTTGCTTTGTAAGGTGGATGAGTAGTATTAACTTAACTGATGGGAATAAATTGAGCATTGGTGGTCACCTCCCCATAGGGGATGATTAGGTTTATGGGTGTTATATGTATATAATTTCACATAGACATGAGGTTGCCATACTCAACCCTAATTCCTGAGTCACATGACATTATAAAGTTTTGAATCCATAATAATAATAGGAACAGAACGTAGATCAATAAAAGAAATAAGTCTTATGATAGTTAACAGTCTTGAGCAAAATGGTGCAATTGGCCTTCAGCCTTATTTGCTTTGGGCTTTTAGATGCTCCTATATCATTGTCTATCCTTGTGAGAATTTCTGTTGTATATGTAGACGAGAGAGAAAAAAGTTGGTTTGTTTGTTGATTTTAGGAAAACTGCAAACATGGGAATTTTTACTTTGGTTTTGTGTTTTTTGGGGTTATGAGTTGGAAGGTTAGAATTGATTAAGAGTATGGATGAACTAGGCATCTCTTGGTCATCCCTTAAGCAAATGATTACATTATTTTGCTTAGGTATAGAGTACCAATGTGAAGATCAGTTGATAAGGAACAAAACTAACAATAGAGATGAATTTTTTCTTCACTCTTTTATTTTTGGAGTAATATACTTGATATGATTTTCTTTTTTTGAGAATCATATACTTGATATGATTAGTTAATTGATGTTGCTTTCTTATTCAAAATTTTAAATTCAAAAAATTTGTTTATGGTGTAAAGTGTATGGTAAATCCATCATATTTATTTCTTCTTAGACTAAAACTAATTGTACAGTAGTTATTGTAGTTTGAGATTTTTAGTAATTACGACAAATTTCCACCGTTGACACAAAGTACTAACAAAAATGTTATTTTCAATGCCATTAACTCTTTGATTATCAAGGTATTATGTGTTCAAATATTCCTTTTGATTACTTTTTTTTTTTCTTTTTTTTTTTTTTTTTAAATTTTTGATTATGCAGTACTTTTAATGTTATTTGTCAACAGGGGTTTTTTGTTTATGCAGGAAGGTTGTTTCCAGAATGCTTAGATGGAGGCCACACTTTTGTTGTTTGTGAATGTGTAATTATGCAGTCCATGGAAAACTTAAAACTATTTTGTTTATTTAGATCTCTATGGTATGTTTTGTGTAATTATATAGTCCCTAATGAGGGACTTAAACTTCGTCGCTTATTTAGATGGATGGGAATCATTATGGATATCATTGTGTAATCTTTGTAGTCCCTATTGAAGGAGTTTAACTCTTGGCTTTGTATTTAGAATCATTATGGATATCTATATTCTAGACTTGGTTGACAATTATGATTATGATTGACATGAATATTTCGGTTTATGTTGATTTGTTCATTGTATTCTAATTTCTACCTACCTGGAAAGATTTTTATGTAAATAGCTCGACTTTAATGCTCGTGTCTTGATCAAGATGTAGCAAATTCCTTAAGTGTTTAGTTAATAGTTTTACCGAGGTTTTTATTTTATGATTACCGCATTGAATTGTTTATAAATTTAAATTTGTTCACCTTATTTTACCCCGCGTGTTAGAGCTTTGATCCACGTTTGGGGGCTCCCCTGATTCAACAATTGTATTCTGAGGCCCCTTTCTTTTCTTCTCTCATTTTTGATCTTCTCTAGACATGTTCTAATGCTTTGGTTTATGATACAAGACCATATCATTCCTCATTTTTCATTATCAAGACTCATCATATAGTTCCATCCTAATTGGTGGCGTCAAGAATGCAACTTGGAGACCCCAACCATATTAATTAATGCAAGTTTTGCAAACAATAGATGTGGATTCAAATGGAGATTGACTGGTTTTTATGGTCGCCCGAGACACATTGACAACATTCTTGGGCTCTTGTAGATAATCCAAGTCAACAAATGGACCTGCGCGACTTTAACAGTCATCTTTAGAGAAGTATAGGATGAATGAATGACTGTTTGACGAAATACAAGAATTTAGGGTAGTATTTATTTTTTGATGAACTGAATTTAGGGTAGTATTGGATCTTGGACTGGAACTACTTTTAATGCGTGTGGCAAAAGTATGCAAGTGACACATACTGCTAGCATATATTTGGATACGCAAGAGACGCATACAGCTAGCATATATTTGGATCTTGGACGAAAGAGAATTGACAAATGCAAGGTTAAATGCCCAAAGTACTTCGAGTTGCCACTGACCAGGGAGATTGCGAAGAAATCCAAGTTCTCTTGCACGTTGGGTCTTTTATGTCATGCATCGATCATGGGGACTAGAATTAGGGACTACAGAATTACACATCCATATCCATAATGATTCTAATGAAGCCATCTGTCTAGA
Organism: Quercus lobata; assembly: GCF_001633185.2. NCBI lineage: Eukaryota > Viridiplantae > Streptophyta > Magnoliopsida > Fagales > Fagaceae > Quercus > Quercus lobata. The sequence goes on from NC_044914.1 coordinate 55,489,635, forward strand.
TAAACAATGAATTTTAAGTCCTTCATCAGGGACTATATAATTACACAAAATACCATAATAATTCTAAATAAACCAAATAATTTACGTGGATATGGTTGTGTAATTTCTGTAGTCCCTAATAGACGGCTTCTTTAGAATCATTATGAGATATATAATAATTTTTCCATTGAGTGATATAAGGCTACATTGAAATGAATTAGAAGCTATGTTTGTTTAGTGGTTAGTTAATTGGTTTTACTCTTATTTGGGGGTGCCCTTGATTCAATAATTGTATTCTGAGGGTCCTTTTTTTTCTCCTCTCATTTCTAATCTTGTCAGACATGTTATAATGCTTGGGCTCAATTTGCTAGGTTTTCAAGACTTGTTGGTACTATTTGTTTGTGTATAACAAGGGGACTTCCATTTGTTTGTTGAATTGTTGATGACACAAGGACTTCGTACTGGAACTACTAGTGCATGAGAGACCACTGTTTGTAACCTTTGTTATAAGTAGATTTTCTTGCGTAAACATTTTTACTATTGACCTGGAAGATTATGAAAGAACTTATGGAGAAAACAGAGCACACATATTGACCAGGAAGATTCCAAAAAAAATTCAAATCCCTCTCTCTGATTTCACCCATAAGCCTATATATTTCAAACATTTGAATTTTAGCCCCGAAGCCCAAGAATAGATCAACGAGTTATAAGTTTGAAGGCTCTTGTTCCAACCTCTTCTCTCCGTGTCTTTCAAAACTAGAAATGCAGATGGTAGTTATCGATTGTTTACGGAAAGTACTTGTAAAAGTATCATAAATTACAGTATCTGGAAGAATGTTTTTCCTCTTCTTACTGAATTTTTTAGCTTCGCCAAGCCTCCCAACCTTGCATAACTCACTAATTGAGTTATGATAGATGATAGTTTATTTAGTTGAAACTAAAAACTTTTTACTGAAAGTGTAAAAAATAGGTTAAACAATAAGCTGAATAATACATTGAGACCTATAAATAGTATTAAAAAGTATAGCAAGACTTATGAATAATAGTAAAAATAAGCTGAAAGTATAGATAAGCTAAAAATTCAGCTCATCCCAAACACACACTGAGTATGTACTAATCAGGCACATTTCTTACCATCACTTCTACCATCAACTAGGGCAATACATGAGTTCCATAGGTTACCATAGGCCGCACTTCAATGAGTCCACATCCCATTCACAATTTCAATTGTTTTGTACAAATTCCCATCATTACAAATGCCATCAATCTCTATATTGTAACTGCAGTAATTCCCTTGCTTCTGATGTTCCACTCTTTTCATAGGCTGTGCAGCAAGATGATGCAAGTATAAGGATTTGCTAAACAAATGCTAGTCATCATCTCATGCCCAATATTATTGGCTTTAGAGAACCTCCCCTTGCTGCAGTACTCATGAAGTAAAGTACTATAGGTTACCGTATCTAAGGGAATACCACTACTTTTCATTAATCTAATCGCCATTCTTGCATCAGAGAGCATCCCATTTTTGCATAGCCCATCCATCACAATGTTATATGAGTAAACACTCGGTTTAATGCCCTTGTCCGCCATCTCTTTTAGAACCAACGACCGTTCCTTTAAGAGCTTTCCATTCCTGACCAAACCCACTGACCCAGCAACCACATATTAGTATATTACAACTCTCCAAATTTATAAAATCACAAACTTTTTGCATAGACTCAAACAGGGTCTTCGCTTCCCCAAGTATCCCATCTTTGCAAAACCCCTCCAACATTGAATTATAAGTTTACAATATTAGGTTGAGGAAAGTGAGAGTGATGAGAAGAAGAGGAAGGGGAGATGGGTGAAGAGAGAATGCGCTTGAAGAGTGGCCATAATGCCAAGCTATGAGCTTTGGTGGTAAGCTCCATATAACGTTAACGTTCTCACTGTAATAATAGTAACCAACTTTTGTATTTGTTTGATTTAGTTGGTTGGAGAGGGCAGGAAAGAAGTTAAACTTCGGAAAATACTTGTTTCACACATCTTTACACACATGAAAATTGTACAACTTGATGATTTTCAATGCAATTTTAGAGTGTGTAACAAGGTTTGTGTACATAATATACACTACTTATATAAGTAACTATGTATTTGATGTTTTATTATTGGTTGTGCTTCAATTTTTTTTCCTATTTTCAAAATAAAAACTTAATATGCTACACAAATATTATAACAAATGTATTTTATGCCTACCAAACCAATGAATTTACAATTAACAATTGAACATTTAAAAAAATATATATTATTTGACAATTGAAAAGTTGATGTTTAAGATGTGTACATTATCTCCTGTATAATGAAAGGCTAGATCATTAAAAAAATTAAAAAGATATATTGATATATTTCTAGATACCGTTTTGAATAACTTGACTTCATTATTTATGTAATATATTTTTTTTTTTTTAAATTGTTCTCATGGCCAGCTATTTTAAATAATTAGTTGGTAACTTGCGCGATGCATAATTAAATTTTATATAAAGGTGATATACACATTAAAATAATTTTTTTGGTACAAAAATGAAAAACAATACAATCTTTCTCAATAATTCAAAACAACGAAAATGTAAGTTAGAAATTGGAAATTATTATTTTTAGTTTTAAACCAGTTTTTTCAAACCCAATTTTCTCCTTATAATCCAAGCATAGAAAACAATTTCAAAATGTTATAAAACTTACCAATTTTACATGTTTAATTCTATTAATTAAACTTTCAAAATAGTGAACTTGAGGGCACTTTGGGCACATAAAAATAGGAGTCCAAACAGAGAAAACTAGGGGTATGCAGTGAACCCGTCAACTTGCCAAAACCGACCTGATCCAACCCAATCCGCTAGATTGGGTAGGTTTTTAAGGGTTGGTGGGTTGGGTTGGGTTATAAATTTTTTTTTTTTAATAGTGGATCGGGTTGGTTTGAGTAATAAGATTTACAAATATAATATATATTTAAAACTTAAAAAATATATTATACAATTTTTATATTTATTTTTTTTGCCCTCTTCCTAAATAAAACCCAAACCATAAGTTCTTCTCATATAGTTTGCGTTTGTTTGGTATTAAGCTCATGATTATTTGGTTATAAATTTACTCTTATTTGTAGTGGTGTTATTCTAATATTTAATTTTATAATAATAATAGTAATTAAAAAAAATTGTCCAACCCGACCCAACCTGATCAACATGGGTTAGGTTGAGTTAGGTTGGACCCCTATGATGGGTTGGGTTGGGTTGGGTTGAAAAAACTTCTCAACCCCATCCAACCCAATACATGCAATATGTATTTTACAAAATAAAAGAAAAAATGATTAATATACAATAAAAAAAATCACGCAATGTAGCTATATATCCTAAAATTATATATATATATATATATATATATATATATATAATTTCTTATTATTTGAAGACTAGTATATAGAATTTAATTAACATAACTTATTTATTCGAAATTTGACAAGTATCAATTCCGGTAAAAGCGTCATATGGAGTAGGAGTTTGTATATGCTAAGGAAGACCATTTGACAAAATCAAATCTGGAAGACTTTAATGAGGTCCATCAAATATAAGTCCAAAACCACCAGCCCATGGGCACCATGAATAATCACCAGTCCATGAGCGTACCTTATACTATTACCCACATTTCATGAAATAAAAAAGGTACAACATCAAACACGAACTTTTTGCGAGTAGAAGGAACATTTTAATTCGTAATTAGGAAATGTATATGGCTGGTGGTGAGCTATGTGATTTTTGGATGGGCTTGAATTTAAGTAGATTTCCCGAAGTTGTTAAATATCTTGGAGTCCCCCTATTCCTCTCCAGAAGGAAAAAGAAAGATTTTGCCTACTAAAGGAAAGTATTGAGTCAAAAATTAGTGAGGGGAAGAGCAAGAGTTTGTCCTGGATGGGATGTGCAACGCTTATAAATACAGTGGCAAATTTTCAGATTCCAAAAGATCTTTGTGAGGAGATGGATGCATTAAGTTGTGGTGGAACCCAAAAAATAGCTCCAGCCATTACTTCACCCCAATGGCTTTGGATCACCTATGTCATCCAAAGAATCTAGGAGGTCTAGGCTTCATGCACCTCCATGATTTCAATCAAGCTTTGCTGTCAAAAGCAGTATGGCGTTTCTTGGTGGATAAAGATAGTCTTTGTGTTCAAGTAATTAAAGCCGAATATAGAGTGGGCAGGAATTGGTTCGGGAAGACCCTCCAAAAAAAGCCTCTTGGGCTTGGAAGAGTATCAACAATGCCAAGTCAATTATTTTGAATGGAGCCTGCAAATTAGTAAGCAATGGGGAAAGCATACGTACCTAGGTGGACCCATGGGCTGATGGGCCCCTAATCTACCAAACTTCAAACCAGTGAGACAACTGAATGAACTAATAGTTGTCTAATTGTTTCGCATCTTTTGGATCCCAATAGATTGAGATGGGATGATGAAAAATGAAACACCCTCTTTGATGAACAGTCTGCCAAAGCCATCAGATCTTTGCCATTTAGACCTGGACTTACGAAGGATAATTGGATTTGGGTTAAATCCTCGAGTGGAAATTTCTCATTTAAATCAGCTTATTGGTTCCGTAGTGGTTCTTCAATCAATGAAAAAGCTGGTGGTATCTGGGCAAAGTTATGGAAGTTAAATATTCATGAAAGGATTCAAACGACCCTTTGGAGAAATGCTGCTAACGTCATTCCCACCAGAGACAAACTACACCGATTTAATTCCCAGGTCAGTCAATTGTGCCCTCTATGTGAATTGGAAGCTGAATCTCCAATGCATATTTTTATTCTCTGTGATTTTGCAAGAGCTCTATGGTTCACTAGTAATTGGGGTATTAGACTAATCAACTGGCATTCTCATCCACAACCCAGCTCATTGAATTCCTAATTTTCCCTCCAAAGGTAAGAGTTCCAATCCCAACAATAGAGATCTTCTTTCCTTCTATATGGAACTCTTATGCTAGAGGCTATTTGGAAGACCTGAAATTTAGTGGTCTTCAAAGGATCAGAGATAAATGTGGAAAGAGTACACCAAAGTCTCATGAGACGTTATCTAGAACATTTAGCTGTTTCTAAGCTAACCAAATTTACAAGAAACCTCCCAGGAATGCAAAGTGGACAAGACCGGAGTATGGGCCAATTAAGGTGAACTGTGACTCAGCAATTGGAGAGAACAATTCCTATATAGCCATAGTAGCAAGAGATTGGAGAGGAGCATTAGTTTTCGCTCTATCAAAGCGAGTAGAAACCAATGTCCTGTCCAAGTGGAAGTTGAAGCAATCCACTGGGCTACTCAACTTGCTGTTGAATAGAGTTTTAATTGTGTGACAATAGAAGCTAATGTTACGGCCCACACCTTAGCATCTTGGTCTCTATGTAACAGACTAGCCAACTCCTTTGGTTTAGGTTCTGCTCCTCAATCATTTTGTAATGTCATATTGTTGGAGCAAGCCAATATTTTGTAATTATTCTATTTCTTTCTCAATATAATTCCTTTGGCATTGATAATAAAAAAAAAAAAAAAATTGTAAAATCGTTTGGGATCCTACTGATCCTACCAAAACATAAAATTTGTATTTTTTTGGGCTAAATTTTTGGTTTTGATGAAGTTGTGAATATTTTTATTTTTCCATGTGAAGGTATGGTTTTTTTTTTTTTTTTTTAAGAAAATTATGTTAACGTATGCAAATTTTTGTTTTTTTATAGATGAATTCATAAATTACGTGATTATTCAACATACAAAGTCACTATTAATGTGTTTTTCACTTTAAATCTGAAAATAGGTAGAACCTTATGATCCGCGATCCGATCCAATGATTCACAATCCCACCTACCTCCCACGATCCTATGTAAGATCCCGATCTTGACAATCTTGGTAGAGACATTAGCCCAATTTGATTATAGCATCTGCCCCCCTTCATGCACACACACACACACTCTCTCTCTCTCTCTAACCCTTAGAGCAACCACATTAGTCTGTGCAAAATTCTTGTCTATTTTGCAAGAAAAAACATACTTTTTCTATTTTACATATCCACTTTTACAAAACATCTACATCAGTTTATCAATTTTATCATCTATTTTATTTAAATAATAATATTTCTTTAATTTTTTATTATATCAAACAAACCACTACCCACGTGGCCCCATCCACCTTTTTCTTTCTTTGTTGTGAGAAGAAGACATATGAAAGAGCAACGTGAGAGAGAGAAAAAAAAAAGAATAAAAAAATCATTTGCACATGAACAGTTTTGTATATTTGCACATTTTTACAAGTATTGATGTTGGTATTTTTTGGGTTAAAATGTGCAAAATTGAGCACTTTTTGTATTTTGCAACCATTGATGTGGTTGCTCACCTTCTCTTTCTAAACCAACCAAAACCTTCACTCTCTCTGTCTCTCTCATCCGAAAGCTCTCATATAGAGGAGGAGTAGGAGAAAGGTTAAGCAGTCTAACGACCTAAGTGAAATAGAGATTTGTGTGGTTGGAAAATGCTAGTTGGATGGTGTTCAGAGTTATGTAGTGTTATGTGATTAAGGTCCCAGACCCTGAGGCTTGTCCTCTAGTTCTTATTTTTCTTGTTCTTAATTCAAGCATGTGGCAAAAGTGTGTGAGATCACTTACAGCTAGCATATATTTGGATCTTGGACGAAAGAGAAGTGGCAATTGCGAGGTTAAATGCCCAAGGTACTTAGGTAGTGACCAGGAAGATAGCGAAGAAATCCAAGTTCACTTGCATATTTTGGTCTTTAATGGTCTTGCATCGATCATGGCGTGACTAGCTTGAAACAATCTGAATTCCCTGTCATTGAAAATTGGAGTGCCAAGACAAAGATATTTGTTGAAGACAAAGGATATACTGAGGTGGCCTTAGGTTCATGATATAAGCTCATCCATATCATTCCTCATTTGTTCATTATCAAGACTCATGTTTTTCATCGTATAGTTCCTATCCTAATGGGTGATACTGTGATAGTAAGATTACTAACTAAAGGAATATAAATCGTACAACGCAAAAAAACAGACCAAGACTTGAGATGAGATACATTGGCCATAACTAAGCACATCTTGCTTGGCTGTATCATTTCAAGTAAGCATTTTTCAGTATCAGTCCTAACAACAACTGTATAAAAAGAACTACACAAAGCCAGAAAAATGGAATATAGTATAAACATCAGACAAAATGTACGGAGGCAATATACCGCATCTGCTAGTCACCTTTGCCAGGTATTCTGGAGTTGATTTCATATTCTACAATTTGCAGCTGGACAAGAAAATAATGCAACGTGTTCAAATATGTTACTTGACAATGGGTATATCACAAAACTAGCACACTTTAAAGCAACATTTTGGACTCTTTTTAACAGTTATGGAGAGTTTCAAAATCAAGCAAATCTAGGATGGGATCAATGAGATTGCAGAGTCCCAGACCAACCCTCCTCCCTCATCACAAGAGGCAGGTGATACAAAGAAAATTTGACTGCTTTTACGGTGAAAGTCACTGATATATCCAGGTATAAAGTTTATAACAGTGACTTTTTAGGGGATGAAATTCTCTTTGGTTCTTCTCTCAAAGTGCTTAAGCAGTCTGTTAAGACTAAAGGGGTCACAAAAGGTCAATGAACTAAAAGTTAACTGTTATAAGGAACCAGGGTACTTTTAAATTTTTCTTGTAGGAGAATCAGTGAACTCACTGCAAAGACAAACTGGTTGAGATCAAGAGTCACCCTGCCTTGCTTTGCTGTATCAAATGAACTGAATAAATTCCTGCAACAAACAAGATTAAAAATTCATAGTAACATGATAATATTTGAAAACTAGTATATATAGTTTAATGGATATAACTTATTTATTCCAGATTTGAGGAGTCTCAATTAAGGTAATGTGTCATATGGAGTAGGAGTTTACATGTGCTAGGGCAGACCATTTGGCAAAATCAAACCTAGAAGACTATACTGAGATCCATCAAATATAAGTCCAAACTCCAGAACCAGCCCATGGGCACCATGCATACCCCCCAGTCAGTGGCGACGCCACGTTGAGGGCAAGGTGTTCCTAGGAACACCCTGACCCAAAAATAAATTTTTTTTTTATATATAATAATTTAAAATTTTTTTTATTTATTTACCCTTTAAAAAAAAAAATAGGAACACCCTCAAACAAAATCAAGAACACACTCAAATAATTAAAAAAAAAAATTATCTGTTCTACTTTCAAGCCAAAAACAAAAAAGCCAAAAAAAATTTTTAAACTAAAATCTAAAAAAAAAAAAAAAAAAATGTAACAGAGCAAGCCCACTGCCTAAAGCCCAACATCAATCCTAAACAACAGATGGAAAGCAAACCCAATCTAAAGAAAAAAACAACATATGGCAAGCCCAAGATGGTAGCAAACCCACGGGCCACGGATTCTCAAAAAAAAAAAAAAAAAAAAAAAAAAAAAAAAAAAAAAAAAACCAAAACCCAACCTAAAGACAGATGGTAGTAAACCTAACCCACAGATGGTAGCAAAAACTGAAATTAGAAATGGAGAAATAGAGCTCATTGCCTCCGCCTCAAACTCGAGCAACAGAGCTCATTGCCATCGATCATTGCCAGTTGGATCAGAGATCAGTCATCGCCTCGGCCTCACTAGTCAGATTGGAGATCGGAATAGCACAGATTGGATTGGAGATTCCTTCCTCGCCAGTCGCCTCGACGTGCTGCCCAGCCCGACGGCGCCGCCCCTCAGCCTCAACCTCCCTGCTCCCTCAACCTTAAGGTATTTCATCTTTACTGTACACTTTTCTTCTCTCTGACTCTCTCTTTTTCTCTAATGGGTTTTCTCTCTACTCTCTTACTTCTCTTTCTCTCTTTCTCTCTTTCTCTCTTTATCTAAAGATTGAAAGTATGAAAGTGAAACGAAAGCCTCTCTCTCTTTAAGACTAAAGACTTAATCTAATTGGTTGATTCTCTATTTTTTCTTTTTCTTTTTTGGTGAAATTGCTTAGCTTTATTTTATTTTATTTTTTTGATATGGGCTTGCTTAGCTTTATTGAACTGTAATTGCTTAGCTTTATTGTAACTTTATTAATATTTGTGATTGACTAATTCTCTTTTTTGTCTTTTAGTGTATTGTCTATTGTGATTGGTGATTGTGAATTTTTGATTGGCTCTTGTGATTGGGGCTTATCTGTTGAGTGGGGGGAGGGGTGAATGGGGCATGGGACTGGGTGGGAAGTAAAGGCATGAGAGGCAAGCAGTGGATAATGTACATGGGGTGTGTGCTAATAGTTAGTAAAGAAAAATAATGAAGAAACTAATAAAAAATAATTAATAATTTAATTAACCAATACATTATAAAAGATAAACAAATTAAATTATGTTAGGCTAAACAACAATTAATAATTTTATAATTAATGAAATAACAATATAACAAATTATAGTTTATAAAAGACAAACAAATTAATGAAACAACTAAACAATAATAATTAATAATTTTATTAATATTTCAAATGAACTTATAGTTTATTGTATAGGTAACTTTGTTCATTTCTTTTCTTTTCATTTTTTTTTCCTTTTGAGGTTTTTTGGTGTACATAATGCAAATTTGTTTTGGTTTTAAGAACATTTTTTTTTTTTTTAGCACAAATTTCATGCCGACCAAATCTTGAATTTCGGCCGATATTTCCTGAAACCCAAAATAGATCGAAATGACCCAAAAATTTTTCAAAGTAGAATAGGAACACCCTGGACGAAATTCCTGGAGTTGCCACTACCCCAGTTCACCATGCCCTAAACTTGTAATACTGTTGCCCACATTTCACTAAAAATGAAAAAGGTACAACATTAAAATGAACTTTTTGCAAGTATAAGGGACATTTACAGAGCAGACTGTAAAAATATACAAAGAGATATGAAGTCATCTAGCCGAAATTACTTAATAGCACGTTTGGCAAAAATTAAAAAGACTCAAAAGAGGTAGTCACATGTAAATTCAACGAGTAAGAACGACGAAAAAATAAAAATAAAGCATTATTAGAAAACAAAACTTTTACCTACAAGCTATTATATGCCTTTTAAAAAATAAAAATATTGAGTACCTCCCTAGTCCTATCTTCTTCATTGAATAAAAGCTTAATATACAGGTCAAGAAAATTTTTATGGAATTATGACCAATTAAAGCTTCTAAATTGTGATTATCAGAACTTAAAAGGCCATTATATAAAGAGACTCCAAACAGGTCAAGAAAATAATTATTGAACTAAGACCAATTAAACTCTTGAATTGTGATTTTCTAAACTCTAAAAACTTTTAGAAAAAGATATGCCACATGGAGCACTCAAAGATGGTGGCCACCGGTTTGAGCAATGTTGTTTGCAATTTTTTGAAATACATGTGGGTAAAAAGGTGTGTGAAAAAATGTGTAATCTATATATATATATATATATATATATAAAATCGAAGCTTTTGAAGCTTCTACAATTTTCCACGTCAGCTTGATATTAAAAAAAATAATAATAATAATAAAACTTTTCTAAACCCTAAACCTGATGTTCTGCTTCTTAAATCTAATTTATTTCTTTTTATTAAATATATATACTCCCCTTTTTCAAATCAAATCCTCTTCCTCGATATAATTCTGAAACCAAAACCTAGACCACCGTTGGTCCTCCTCTCCCACAGCTCAACAACTCCACCTTCTCCAATTGGCAAAGATAAAGAACAGAGTTTTGCCTTCACCACCGGTCTACTGCCACCATCAGATGGCTAGAATTGCTGCAGGTAAAGTTTTTTTCTTGTCCCTTTATTAAGCGTTAAATGTGATTTAGGTTTAGGTATTGTGGGTGTATTGGTTTTGATATAGGAATTTTGTGTTTTAAGTTAAGGTTGTTTTCCTTCTCATTTGTGGTTCAGATTTTCTGCTTTACTCCCCATAGAATTTTGACTACCCAATTGAAGATTTTCATCAATTTTGTTTCATGGTTGACTTTTTGTTTTCCTTTTTCCCTCTATTAGAGGAAGGTTTTTGCTTTGAATGATATTGGATTAATCCGGATGAACTATAGACTTTAAATTTCCTCTTTAATCTGTGTGATTTGTTCTTTATATGTTTTTTACTTGCTACTACTTATTAATTCATATAAGAAGATGTAGTTTATGCCTTACGGTTACAGTTATCAATATAATTCTTTTGCATGGTTTTATTATAGCTTCGGGATCACTCTTTGCATGAGGAACTGTTACAATAATGGAACTGAATGAAGGTATTTTTGTTGGAACAAATGGAGTTTAACCAATCTATTTTTATTTATTTATTTATTTTGGTAGGTAAAGATAAATTCTGATGATGGGTTTCATTGGTAATAAAGAGATATATTTGGATGACCAGTTTGAAGTTTGAAGATTTCAAGAACTGCAAGATGACAACATGTACATTTTGTGGGCAAAGGTTGCTGGCCAAATCTGGTGTGGCATTGGGTTACATTCATGAGGTAACCTTCTTTGAGATAAGACTATTTGGTGGAGTTATGAATTTTGGTTATCCTTCTCTACATAATGGAAGATAGTATCACTGCTCATTCACTAAGTAATATTCCCCTAATATGAAACTATTTTTTAAATTACAACTAGAGAGATGTAAACCAATTTTGAACTTATAAATCTATTCCTATTCAAGAATAACATAATCATAAAGTATAGTGATTATCTTTTCTTTCTTTTTTCTTTTTTAAATAGTAATTCATTTAAGCTTAAACATTATTTGCTGGGACTACAGCTTCACAATGCTGAAATTGTCAATTTGAAATAAGGAGATTTATTACACCATAAGAAGCTATACTTGGTTCTTGATATAGATCATATGCTACAGAAGAAGAATATTTAAAATAAAAAACAAATTTGCAAGGTATTTCTGTTACCTTTATATTTTATTGTACTTCGGCAGTGTGCTTAGCATTTTGTATATCTTTGTTTTCAGGTATCATGGTGACATGCCATCTTTATTTGTATGATCACCTCTAATAAGCTTGGCTATATACCATTGTAACTTGTCATGTTGTAGAACTTTTAGAGGTTAACATGAATAATTACCGTTATTGAATCTGTTGATGAGAGTTTTATTTGAGTGCTTTCAATTTGTCAATAGAATGTTTAGATTTCTAACTAAAGGTAGGAAAAACTTTCAAAGAGATAGAAAGAGTCTAGAATTAATGAACATAAAAAGAAATTTTAAAATTTAATTGAACTTCCTCTTCTTTTAACGAAGTTAAGGCCCTTTATTCACACATTTTTAAAAGAAGAAAGCAAAATGTTTGAGATGTACATTTATACAATGAGTGATTGCCTATTGGCACTATGCATTGTAATTGGCTAAGCTACTTGATCCCCTAGAAAAGTACTTAAGTGCTAAAGTGATTTCATGTAAGCATGGCACCCAATAACATCAAAAGGGTCTTGATATCATGCTTGCCCAAGAAAATGCTTTATTGATTCTTGATGATGTAGAAGATGCAGGTACATCTATGTTTAGTTGGATATCTCTGTTTAACCAATTTATTTTCACTTTAATATGATAATATTTGTTACACATAATACTTTCGATCTTACTATTTTACCCACAAAAAGAAGAGGAAGTTCTTTCAACATTAAGAGTCCTCTTATTTGTAGGGAAGAGAGTCAGATTACGGAAATGGGCAATTTCATCATTATTTGAAGTATGTTGTAGTTCCATTCTCAAAGGTTCTTACTATATCATATTGAACTCGACCTGTTTGTGTTTTGAAATTAACTTGAACTCTTATAAAAAAGACATGGTTTTGTATCTACTCTGTGTGAAACACCATAAAGAAGTAAACTTTAACTTTTCAGCTTTAAATTATAAACTTTTTTTTATTCACTTTGGTTTCTCTTTAGTCAAATTGAGAAGGGTGAAGGAATATTAAAAAACAAAAAACAAATACTTGCTTATGGATTTTATGAGATGCATACGTGTTGATTGTGACTTTTATATTGTAGAATGATTAATAGAATTGAGAAGTAAATATGACACTGTTTAGGAGCCACTTGAAATAGTGAAGAAGCCTAAAGGCTGCTTCTAATGTTGCTGCACTTGGATTATTCAAAAGTTATGTAGACGTGTTTATGCATTAATATATGATGTATCTTTTTGGCAAATTTTACATATTTGAGGTTCTTTGGTAAACATTTTTTTTTTTTTTTTTTTTTTTTGTTCTCTGTATATGTGTAATTGTTTTTTTATCTTAATTTTTACCTATCACAAACACATCATTTATCCTAATACTTGAATGTCTAGATGAAGGATTTGCACTTAATCCATTGAGACCAGATTCGATCATGCAAGTGATTATGCTACCAATAATGAACTAGAGTGTAACATGAAATTAATTCTTTTACCTAATTTTGTAGTCTAACTTGCAAAATGATTCTAATTTTAGAGTTGATCTCATTTTCAGTAGCTTTTCCGTGCATCGCACGGGTTAGCGACTAATATTGTTTAAAAACTGAAAATGAGTGTTTAAAATGCTCTACCAAACGGGCCATAAACTTTCCTAATACATTTGCTTGAGCAATTAGGAGAAAATTAGTAAAAGAGAGGACCATTAAATAGCTCTAGAGAGGGGGCCGTTTGGTATAGGAGTTTAAATACATGTTTTCAGTTTTTAAATAATATTACATGAATTTTTACACATTTTTTTATTCATACGTATTTTTTTAAAAAAACAAATATTACTAAAGCAACGTTAAACGGCCAAAAGAATTCTGAACATAATTTTCATACAAAAGTTTGTAGTACTGACCAAAAAATGAAGTTTCCATTCTTATTTGTCAAAAATATAAGCTTTACCTCACAAACCGTGTAAAAGGCAGGAGAATCCAATTAGAAACCAATCTTCACCAACGCCTGCAACAGAGAGGACCATTAATCAGCCTGGAGTGAGTTCAAATACTTATTTTCACATTTTAAATAACATTATATATATTTTTATATACTTTTTTATTTACATATATTTCAAAAAATTATAAACAATAATTCTTAAACTACTCTACCAAACATCCCTTAAATTCTGAACATAATTTTCATAACAAAAGTTTCTAGCACTGACCCAAAAAAAAAGAAAAAAGTTTCTATTCTTATTTGTCAAAAATATAAGCTTTAACTCGCAAACTGTGTAAAAGGCAGAAGAATCCAATGAGAAACCAATCTTCACCAACGCCTGTTAACCATCACTCAGAAGTTGAGGGGAAAAAAAAAAAAAAAAAATACATAGGGTAATCACATAATTTCTCATCAACAGTATTGTCAGATAAGAGAAAGCTTCATTTATTCATCCAAACATTCTTGACATTAATATATCTACAGAATACTATCTAATACATGTCATCTGGAACAATTAGGAATAGAGTTAGGATTTGGAGTTAAGAGGACAAAAACATTTAAAAAAAATTATGAAACTCCAATCATTTAGTATTAATAAAACATCAACAAAAACAAATGCACGCAAGCACTATGCACATAACACAAACACTCAACATTAACCAATAAATTCCAAAATTATAAATAATCTCTTTAATTATTAAAAAAAAAATCAGTAATTTTTTAAAAGAAACTGGTCACTAACGGACAAAAATAATATCACATCACATGAGCCAGCGCTGAACCTATTATCTATCATACATTGCAAGAGTAACAAGACTAGTCTCTATCAAACAGTCCAAGAGTTTTTTTTTTTTTAAGAATCAAACAGTACAAGAGTAACTACTAACCAGTCAATACTCACATTTAATATTTATTAAAATATAATTACCTTTTAGTCTTATTAAAACATCAGTATTGTCTATCTTATTTTATTATTTTAAAAATTTATTTTATCAATTATATCATACCATTTTACAATACTTTTTATATTTAAAAACTTTATTATTTTATTTTTTTATTAAAATATTATTTTTTAATTTTTTTATTATTTTTTTCACATTATTATTTTTTTAACTAAAAAGTGAAATAAAATATATATATTTTTTTGGTAAAGGTATAGTATTTTTTGATGTAAATAATTTTTAGTTATGAAAAGTCAAAAAGACTTTAGATATGATATTAGTATTCTTCGATACTAATGCTCTTGCGAGCATATAGACAAGGAGAAAAGTGGAGTCAGAAGCTCTCTTTCTCAGTTTTATTTTCGGAGAGTGTGGAGCTCTCAATCTCATCTTCTACCTCATTGCCTCTCTTCCTATTTTCACAACTCATATCATCAAATCAACCAAGCACTAGTCTTTAGAGATTCATCCAAAAAAAGAGAGATTAGATATAAATACCAAATTTGGGTGGTGCTGATCTGGTCTGCTACTCTGCTTCTGATTTGGTTTGGTTTGGTTTGCTTCCACTGCCGTCTGCCCAACCCCGCCCACTCCCAGGTCCTAGTATATAGTAAGTTAGGTTTTCTTTTTTCATTTTTTTCCCTTTTATTATTGTGTCTTGCTGCGTGTTGTAAGATTTTTTCATTTTATAGAAATTAATTCCATCTCTTCCTATGCCTTCTGGGTCTGGCTCCTCTCCAGTTTAGCGTCTCATGTTTTCTCTTATTTTTAAACAGTTGAATGACACGTGGCGTCTATAAAATCTAATGGTAAAAACAAGGCCACAAACACACCAAAACCCACTACACCGAATCTGAGAAGCTATCACAAACAGAGCTGCAAGATAGGGGGGAAAGAATGGGCTGAGAAATTGCGGAAGAACAACAAAGCTTCTTGTGTATTTGTATGTATGAGCTAACTGCTAAATGCTAATTGCTAGTTGTGGTTGTGTGTGTTTAACTGGTTCGGATCTGCACTTTGTTGGTTCGTTCATCTCTTTTGTTTGTTTGTTCATCTCTCTTGCCATTCCTACAGTGGGTTTTTGTCATGGGTTTGGTTTGAGTTGAAATGAAATGGATTTTCTCCCTTTTGTTTCTTTATTTTTAGAATCAATAGAATTTTTTCTTTGTTTGTGCTTAGGGCTCTCTCTCTCTCTTGAGGCTTTGTTTATGCTTATGGATTCTCAGATCTGGTGATATTTCCGGCATGATTTCTGACGGGTCCTTATCATCCACTGCCAAATGCAGTGGGGTGTTGAGTATTTTTATTGCTGAGTAGTGTTGGCAAAATAGAAATAAATGAGGATGTGACGTGCCTTACATCTTTTAGCTGATGGGGCCTTATATCTTACCCAATTATAAAAAAATCATTTGATTTTTTCACCCTATTTTTTCACCAAAATGGAATAAAATGCATCTAAAGCTATGGCTACAGTAAGCTAATATGACAGCTTACTGTAGCAACCATCTTAAAAAAAAAAAAAAAAAATTATTCCATTCTCTTTCTTCTAAAAACTTCTTCTCCTCCATTCTTTCCGTTTGTCTTTTTCTTATCACTTTTTCTCTCTTTGCTCTTTCTTCTTCTCCTCTAGCTCAAGCTCTCTCAAAAAAAGAAAAAGAAAAAAGGGGTGGTGGTAAATGGTTTTGGGTCGTGGTTTGCTGTGCTGTAGTAGAGGTGGTGGATTTTGGGTCATGGGTTCGGTGTGCTGTGGTGGGTCATGATGGTAATGGTGGGTTTGCTCTCTCTCCAAGTCATGGTGGTAATGGTAGGTATTTTATGGGTTTTTTCTCTTCTTCTTCTTCTGGTGGTGACGGTCTTGGTGGATTTTTTTTTTTTTTGGGTGGCTTGTGATTGTGATGGTGGTTGTTGTGGCCGGTGGTGTTGGTCTATTTTAATGGGTTTTTTGGTGGGTTGTTGATGAATGTGGTTGTTGTGTTTGGGGTGGTTTTTTTTTTTCTTTTCTCTTGTCCGGTAAGTTGTGGCTGCCACGGTGGTGGTAGTGGTGAAAGTGGTTATACCTCCTTTTCGTTTCGGTCTCATGGATCTGGTATTTTTGGTTTTGGTTTGTGTTTGATTTCTTCGTTGTCTGGGACTCTGGGTTTTGATCTTTATTTTGTTGAGATTCAGACCCGAAATCACCCGACGGTTTCGACCCGCTCAACCGATGACCCGTTGCGCCGGGTTCGACCCGAACATTCGGTCGGCCGCGGGTCCATTTTCCGTTCACCGATTCCGTCGGGTCGGTTGCGGGTCAACCCAAAACCCGACCCGACCCGTGGACAACGCTACTAATTGGAACTTGGAAGTTAGATATACGAATTGGGTACTCAGGTCCTCTCTTTTCATGTTGAATTTGATAGAATGGCATATGGTTGGACAAGAGCCTTAGTGCTGCTTTAGATTCTTTTGATAACCTTTTTTTTGTCGTTGTTGTATGGTATGTGGTCTTTAGACCATTTCTCATCTTTATTATTTGCAAAAGAGAATTGGCGTTGTTGTGTCCTATAGAAGCCTTAAATTGCTTCAGATATAGTTTTATTCAGAAATTGTTTTCTTTTTTGACAAGTCATATTCAGATATAGTTTTCATATTCCTAAACTAAATAATACTTGTTTTAGTTATGATGCATACTTGTTTTAGTTATGACCCGAACATTTTGAATGCATGTGCTTGCTTATGGGAAGGTTCATTAGATCACGTTAAAGCTTTTCAATGGATCTATTTTTCTCTTTCATCTGGGGTGTAGGGGCCTGAAGTTATTGTTATTGACATTGTAATTTTGCATGCAGTCCCGCATAGCAGTGGACACTTTGCAGGTCTTTGGTCAAGTAATATTTTTTTTTTTTAAATTTTTTTTGTTGATGCTGTCTCATCTGAGATTTGTCTTAATAATGGTTTTATATGCCCTTGTAGGCAACGGGGGGCATACATCATCCTGGAATCTCCTAACTTTGATAATCAAAAGTTTCTCACCATTGAAGCAGTTACTCCAAGACTCCAAGGTCATAGGTATGGAATATTACTCATTTGTACAAAATTTGTTAGAATTTTGGAACTATTGTAGACTATATATGTCGTATTTTTTTTTTTTTGATGTATTAAGTTTATCATGTCAAGGATTTTGGAATTATCGTGTACTAGGTAATTTTCAAACAGTGAAAGTGTTGAATGCAGGTCCTGATAGTCTGACAAGACATGAAGATGAAATCAAGAAAGATTGCATCTCAATGTGCTGTGCAGGTAGCTACTCTACTCTTCCTTTTTCCCAAAAAAAATGTTCATACTTTTTTTTGATACGAAAATGTTCATACTTTATGTTCATACTTTATACAATAAGACCTAGCGTTAGTGGGTTATTAGGACTCATAAAGTTACAGATTGTAATTATATTCTTGTTGTCAGTCAATGGCCATGTGTCTCATTTAAACAAGTTGATTTTCCTTTATGTTTATATATGTAGTTTTCATATGCTCTTTTTAGTTTTTCTTTTTTCCCTTTATATATGATTAATTTTTGTTAATCCTTTGCTGTATCCATTTATTAGAACTTATATTAATTTTAAAAGTTTCTATCATGTTACAGAAGTTTTAGCTCAAACAATTTCAATGCAACATTACCCATGCTACTTGGAATGTTGACCTCCTTACAACAACTATAAGTATTTTTTATACATATTTGGTTGTATACATTGGACTACTGATGTATTTGGTTGTATTATGTGGTTTTTGTGCATAATTGTGGTTTTTTAAAAAAAAAAAAAATCATATTTTGAGGGTCAAGTGACCCTTAAATAATATTATTTATCAAAGGCTGTATATGTAAATTTTTTAACCCTTAATAAATAAGGTTATTTAGGAGTCTCTAAACCTCAAAATAAGATAGACCCCTTGTTTTGAGGGCCACAAAAGCCTTCAAAATTTCATTTTTGACAGTATAAATTTCGAAGGTGATTAAGGGTCGATTATACTCTTAAAATATATATTTTTTTGAGGTTTTTTAATACCTTTTTCAAGGATTTTGATCCTTGAAAAAAGTTAGCTTTGTTGTAGTGTCTCTTTCCATGATCAACAGAACTCAAACTCTATCGAAAAAAAATAATAAAAAAACCTCGAGAAGAAGGAAGGAAGGAAGGTAGCAATGAGAATGGATTTTCTTAGGATTAACATTTATTGAAAACTAACACATAAAAAAATCTTGAGAAAAAGAAGCAAGCAAGCAATAAGTCCAAATTTTCTTAAGATTAATTGTTACCCAAAGAAGCTAAGGAAGTTAGAGGCCTTTAAGGATGAATATTATGCTACTTGGGACGTGTCCGGATAGGTATAGTATGTTACTTACAATTTCTATTGCTCATTTATTTGTTATTTTGTCAAGGCTTTCCATTTTCTCTCCGTTTTTGTTATTGTTCAAACAGTCTTGGTATATGTGAAAGCTTTAAAACTATTTGAATTTGACTTATTTAAATTTGATGAGAAGAATATTAACTCAATTGTCCAGTTTGGATACGTTGTAAGACGAGTTTTATGGAGAATAGTTAAGTTAGCTTTTGCTTACCATAGGAAGAACAAGTCTTTTGGAGATATGCTTTGCTAGATTAGGATCAAAGAAGATGGTCACGTTAAACAAGAAAAACACATTTTATCCATCTGAACTTCTTCGACGGTCAAGAAAAATACATTTTATCCATGTATTGAAAGACTTTCATGACCTTAAACAAGCTTGGAATGGATAATTAGGAGTGTATGGATAAAAATGTATTTTTCATAACCGTAGAACTTAATTGTCCAGTTTGGATATGTTGGAAGGTGAGTTTTGTGGAGAATAGCTAAGTTAGCCTTTGCCTACCATGGGGTGAATAGGTTTTTTGGAGATCTGCTTTGCCAGATTAGAATTAAAGAAGATGGTCATGTTACCCATTAATACCTTGAGCTAGATGAAGAATCTAATTTAGGTGGGCGAAAGACTGATATTATCCATTTTAGATGGATGATAGTCCAAGTGGTTAAGAAGAGGCCTCTTAAAATTGTTCTATTAAAGGGTTTTAAACTCTTTTTTTCCGAGCAATTCCTTCATGAGGAGGGAGTTAAAAAATACTACAAGTATTAGCTGCTTCATCTAAACTTCTTTGATGGTCATGAAAAATACATTTTATCCATGCACTAAAAGACTTTCATGACCTTAAACAAGCTTGGCATGGATAATCAAGTATGTATGGATAAAAATGTACTTTCCATAACAGTTGAACTCAATTGTCCAGTTTGGATACGTTGGAATGCGGGTTTTATGGAGAATAGCTATGCCTATCATGGGGAGAATAAGTCTTTTGGAGATCTGCTTTGCCAGATTAGTATCAAATAAGATGATCACGTTTCCCATGAATACTTTGAGTTAGATGACTCTAATTTAGGCGGACGAAATACTAATATTATCCATTTTAGATGGATAATAGCCCAAGTGGTTAAGAAGAGACCTTCTAAAATTGTTCTATTAAAGGGTTTTAAAATCTTTTTCTTTGAGCTATTCATTCATAAAGAAGGAGTTAAGGAATACTACAAGTATCAACTGCTTCATTTGAACTTCGACGGTCATGAAAAATACATTTTATCCATGCACTGAAAGACTTTCATGACCTTAAACAAGCTTGGCATGGATAATCAAGAGTGTATGAATAG
This sequence comes from Quercus lobata, assembly GCF_001633185.2. Taxonomy (NCBI): domain Eukaryota; kingdom Viridiplantae; phylum Streptophyta; class Magnoliopsida; order Fagales; family Fagaceae; genus Quercus; species Quercus lobata. Next base: position 55,510,188 of record NC_044914.1, read on the forward strand.
AAATGTATTTTTTATAGCCTTCGAAGAAGATCGAATGAAGCAGCTGATATCTATAGTATACCTTAACTCCCTTCTCATGAAGGAATAGTTCAGAGAAAAAGAAACTAAAACCCTTTGATAGAGTTGTTTTAGGATGACTCTTCTTAACTGCTTGGGTTGTTATTTATCTGAAATGGATAATATCAGTCTTTCGCCCGCCTAAATTAGAGTCTTCACCTAGCTTGGGGTATTCGTGGGTAACGTGACCATCTTTTTTTATCCTGATCCGACGAAGCAGATTTTAAGAGAACTTGTTCTCCCCATGGTAGGCTAATGTTAACTTAGCTATTCACTATAAAACTTGTTTTTCATCGTATCCAAATTGGACGAATGTGTCAATATCTTTCTCATCAAATTTGAGAAATGAATTCAAATACCAAGAATGTTTGAATGACAATGAAAATGGTGAGAAAATCAAAAGCCATGACAAAATAACAAATAAATAAACAAGAGTGGCAAAGAGATGCAAATGGCCAAGTGTTTCATTTTGGATCAATGTCTGGAAAAATTTTTAAAGATATGGCGAGGATTCTTTTTTCATACAACAAGAAGAATCATTTTTCTAGTGATATTAGAGGACGGATGAGAATCCTTTCGGATCTTCATGTGCACCATCTTTTTTCTGAAGTGATGCAGCCCAAACATAGTAGGGAAGGGAGGATAACTGAAATTCTGCATTTTCGGAGACTTGTTGCAATGGTGATATAAAAATGTTTCCAAGATTATGAGGGAATACTGTCTAAGTCTTTTAGTCTTGGATTTTCTGAAATTTTTATACACTCAAAGGGACAAAAGCATTACTACATGCTTCAATATCACCATCCCATATTCTACAATGATAAAGAAAAAACGCCAGCACATTTCTTAGATACTTGGGAGTTGAGAAAACAAACAGTTTACGGATTTGAAACTTGGAAGTCAAGACTTTCAAATGAAACTCATGAAACAATGCTTGGGGGTGTTTATTTTTACCAACAAAACAACTTAGTATGATGGTCGCCCAATCAATCTGCCATCTTTTTTACGCAACTGTCATGAACATTTTGAGAAGAGTATGCAGAAGGCTAGAGATACAAAATAGAAAAATCGATACTAAAAAAAAGAAGGCTGCAGAGCATATCAAAAGGCTTTGGAGAAGGACACGACATTTGGGTGATGCTGCACGTGAAATGGAGATGGAGAGAAAGGTATGCGGGTTTTTATTTATTTTAATGTTAATTTTTATATTGTGATTTAGGTACAATTGATTTTGTTGATGTCTTGAGACTCTTTGTTGATGTTATTTGTTATAGGGGGAAAATAACGAAGATAAGTATAAAATAAATCTGCCTTCTTTACACGATGAGTTGGAGCCACAGATTACGAAAAAGTTTTCGGGAGTGTGTTCATGTCTTCTCGATTTATGCATATAAGGCAATTCCACAATTCTTGGAAAGAATTCTTTAAATGCCCGATATGAATTTTTTCCAAAAATTGTGAAATTGCCTTATGCATAAGTTGAGAAGACACGAATACACTTCCGGAAACTTTTTCGTAATCTTTGGCTCCAATTCATTGTGTGAAGAAGGTGGATCTATTTTATGCTTATCTTCGATTTTTTTTCCCCTATAACAAATAACAACTTCAGCAAAAAAAAATCTCAAGACTTTAACAAAATTAACTATATCTAAATCACAATATAAAAGTTAATATTAAAAAAAAAAAAAAAACTAATAAAGAAAATAACCGCATACCCAAAGCCTTTTGTTATACTTTGTAGTCTTTTTCTTTTTAGTATCGATTTTTCCATTCAGTATCTCTAGCTTAGTGATTTTATTCTGCATACCCTTCTCAAAATGATCGTGACAGTTGCGTAAAAAAGATGGTAGATTGTTTGGGCGACCATCATATCATACTCCAAGTTGTTTTGTTGGTAAAATAAACACCCCCAAGTATTGTTTCATGAGTTTTGTTTGAAAGTCTTGACCACCAAGTTTCAAATCCATATACTATTTTCTTAACTCCCAAGTATCTTAGAAATGCGTTGGAGTTTTGTTTCTGCAAATCCTTGAGCGCATGGATCATCTTATATTTTTCTTTATCATTGTAGAAAATGGGATGTAGTAATGATTCTGTCACTTTGGGTGTTTAAAAATTTTAGAAGATCCAAAAGTAAAATTAAGACTTAGACAATATTCCCTTATAATCTTAGAAATTTTTTTTTTTATAACCCTTGCAGCAAGTCACCGAAAGTGCAGGATCCCTTCCTTATTATGTTTGGGCTACTTCACTTCAGAAAAAGGATGGTGCACATGGAGGTCCGAAAGGATTCTCATCCATCCTATAAAACATCGCCAGAAAAATGATTCTTCTTGTTGTACAAAAAAAGAATCCCCGCCGTATCTTTAAAAAAATTTTCCAAACATTGAAGCACTTGGCCATTTGCATCTCTTTGCCACTCAATATCTTTGGCCGGAATTTTGTCCAATGACTCCAGGAAGGTCTGTAGCAAACAAGAAATAAAACATAAAACAAAAATAAAAACAAAATAAAAACTATAAAGACAAAAGGATTTGGGGAAAATGAAAATCTTACGAATTGACGGTAGTGGTGCGTTCAGGAGGTAAAGATTTGAAACTTTTGTAAATATAGCTGGTTTCAATTCTCATCTTTAAAATCTTCTTGGATTTTCAGATTAGGATACCTATCTAAAGAGTGAAAGGGAGTAATTGCTACTTTATCTATATGACTCATTTTCCCTTTCCCTTTAAGCTTAGAGCTAGAGCCAGCCATTTTGGTGATCGGAGAGTATTTTGAGTGGAAAAAGGCAATACCTTGTTAAGAGCAAAATTTTGGTGATCGGAGAGTATTTTGAGTGGAAAAAGGCAATACTTGTTAAGTGTTAGGGCAAAATTTCTAGGGATCCGGATCTGGATGATTCCTCTTATGTTTGAAATTGATGCACATGATTACTCTAAAAATAAATCAAGGGTTGTAGATGTGCCAGCACAATTAAAATCTAATGACTTAACCCGCCAAATTTAACTATGGTTAAAAACACGGTTAACTAAGGTGAAAAAAAAAAAAAGGGTAAGAAGAGGTGCATGCATGGGAAGAGATGGAATAAACTACTATAAAAAAAAAAAAAAAAAAATCCACATTACATGAATATATACTAACGATAGATTAGATTAGAAAAGTATACGTGGATTTTTATCACTTACCAGCTTGAAACTTCTTTCTGTTGCCTCCAGGGAAGGACCTCCAATTTTTTTTTTTTAAAATGCTTATATATTTATGTATTAAGTTTGCCAATTTGGTTCAATTCTGGCCCTCTTAACAATATTATTGGCACACTAAAAGGTCATGAAAAAATATTTATGGAATCTAATCTAAAAGAAAATTTAGCAGGCCTAAAAAATTTGGCACAACAACAAAAATCATAAATATCAAAGATATTTCTCAAAAAAAAAAAAAACCCAGTCAATCAAATTTTACCCAATCAACCGAGTTTTATAAATAAAAAATAAGAAAAAAATAGCCCAACCTTTCAAAAATTTAAAACAAAACTGAATCTCCTAGGCTCTATTCGAGTTGAATAGATGAATTAAATTTATGGCCATGTTTACAAAATTATTTTAAAGCTTCTTTTTTTTTTTTTTTTTTTTTTTTTTTTTTTTTTTTTTAAGGGACCTTTTAAAGCTATTTTTTAAAATGCACAACTTTTGCCATAATTATTTATGTGGCAAACTATGATACTAGAGAAAAATTGGTAAGCCCATGAAAAAGTGTCATACAACCAATTACATTCTGCCATGTAAAATACTTATATAAAAGGTAATTTTGTTAAGTATACTAGAATTACTCTTAGTTACAAATTAAAACATTGTAGGTTTTTTTTTTTTTTTTTTTTTTTTTATAAATTTTTTTTAATTTTTAATTTTAAGAAAAGAACATGGTAGTTTCGTGCTCAGTGTAATCATCATAATTGAAACCAATTAAATTTACTATCCTAACCCTAAAACGACTGCAATGAATACCAAGAAAAAAAATAAATCCACATATTCTTTCTGTCAATACTTTTTTTCTTTCTTTTTTATTTTTATTTTATGGAATACTCAATCTTGTTTTTAAATGCGTGCAAACATTAACTGCACATTAAAATATAAAATCATGAGTAAGTAATCATAATTAATAAAATATGGTATGTGTATAATTAGAAACAAATATATTTTGGTATTTTAAAGAAAAATATATTTCAAAAAATTTGGTATAAAAATATGAAAACGGAAAAAGAACAGTACATGCGTATGATACCTTTATATTTTAACATTTCACAATTAAAAATATAGATTTACTTGCAAATAACATAACATAGTGAATTTTCTATTTCCATTAAATATATTCATATTACAATTAAATCATGAACAAGTAAAAAATATTTATTAAATAATATAATATAATAAACTTTATTTCTTTATTTATTTTTACGTGTTTTTGTCTTTCCATCTTGATATGCTAATTTTGAAATATTTACTTTTCCAACCAATTATGATTTTCACTTTATAGTATTAAACAAAGTGTTTTACTAGGGTATACATTAGTAAATCATGGGTTTATTGGGTAATGATTGACTGGCTCAAATTTTCTGGTGGGGTTTGTGGGACCCTATGAGAGAGAGAGAGAGAGAGAGAGAGAGGGAGAGGGAGAGAGAGAGCATTACGTGGGGGTTGATTATGGGTTAAAAGGGTTTCTAGGAGGGTGTTTGGTTACTAGTATTTTGATGTGCTGGAGTGGGATGGGATTGGGTTAGACAGGTTTCGATTTGACACGGAAGAGAGGGAATTTGAAAGTTGAATATATTGAAAATACTAATGAGGTGAAATATTTAAGGATTACAATTGTTTGATAGGGCTTACTAGGAATATAAATAGGATTTAAAGTCTAAATTTTTTTGTCATTTTCCAGTTGTATCATTAAGTTTTCTACCTTCAATAGCTCCCATTGGATTATGGAGATTTTCGAGCTGAAGGCTTTGCTTTGTTTCTGTTCTTTTGTTACTTCAGTTTAACTTTCACAGGCCTGAAGGAAGCAAGAAATTAAATGGGCATGGGAGCTTTCAACCATAGAGTAAGCATGAAGTTTTGTTATGTAATTGGGCCATTCACTTCTAGTTATTAGGCTGAAGGGAACAAAAACATTATCCAGGCTACTTGCATGTGTGTGCGTGTGCCAGAGAGAGAGAATTCAGCATATTTTGTCCTTGTATTTTGTTTTCCTAGGCAAGAAACTTATTAATTACATGCTAATTTTGCTTACAGATTTGGACTGCCAGCAGACAGACTATGGATTAGTGTTTATGAAAATGATGATGAAGCTTTTGAAATCTGGCATGATGAGATCTGATGAACAAAAGCTCATAACTAGTTTTTTTTTTTTTTTTTTTGGTTTGATAATAAAAAAAGCTCATAACTAGTTAGTTATATGTTAATTTGCATGTTTGATTATCTTGTATTTGGTTTTTACTACTTATGTTATGCACTTACATTTTTATTAGGTATACCCTATAGTATACACATCCTCTTCCATGTACATCTTTCTGTGTCTAAATCTGTATCTTTCTACAAGGTGACACAATAAAGTCTTCTTGTCATTGTTTTTGTTGTGCATGAACGAGACTAGTCTTATAAATGCCAACATATTTATGGGATATTGTTTGTCATTGGGCCGATTAAAAGGCCGGATTCAAATGTGATTAGAATAAGCAAGTAAAAAAAAAAAAAATTTAAAGTTTCTGTCAAGATTGAAGTGGTGCCCAAATTTTTTTTTTTTTTATAAAATATATATATATATATTCAAATTGGAATGTGATTGGAGGCGCTGTCCAACTATTTAAGGTATTGTTTTGTTTTCGAGAATGAGAATCAACCTCTACCTACCTACTCCTATATACCACACTGACAGTCCACATGCACGCGTAGTGTAGAAGTAGTGGAACCCACAATAAATTTCGAATCTTTGATATGGATGGGATGGGGTTGATTTGTTGGTGTGTGGCGTGTGGGGCATGCTCACGCCAAGGTTGTTTTGTTTTTTGCGAGTCTTGGTGAGTGCATAGAGTCTACACTATATATATATATATGTATATAAATAATTATCCATTAACACATGTTGGGATAGTCATTTGCCACTCCTAATTACAACACTAGCATACTTTATATCAACGGTTTGGACTCTTTTCTTTAACAGACATGATTTAATAAAAGGGATCCTAAGAGTTTCAAAATCATGCAAATCCAGGATAGGATCAATGGAATTGCAGAGTCCCAAACCAACCCTCCTCCCTCACCACAAGCCTTGGATTACAAAGGAAACTAAAGGCAGGTGATACAAAGAAAATTATTTAACATTGGAAGTCATTGACATATCCAGGCTTACAATTTAAAACCTAGATTTTTAGGAGCTGAATTCTCTTTGGTTTCTTCTCTCAAAGAGCTTAATCGGTCTATAAGACTAAAGGGTCATGAAAGGTCACAGTGAACTAAAAGTAAACTGTATAATGAAACAGGATATTTTGAAATTTCTATTGTTCTGCAGAAGGCAAACTAGTTGAGTCACTCCACCCTAATCAATTAAGCTTAATCGGTCTATAAGCCTTGGTATTTTGCTTTGCTGTTTCAAATGAATTGAATAAATTCCTACAACATAAAAAATCAAAACATCATAGTAACATAATAATATTTGAAGACTATTATACGTGATTTAATTGTTACTATTACCTTTTTTTTTTTTTTTTTTTTTTGCTAATCAACAACATTATCATTCAACAAGCAAAACAAAGGCTGTCAACCTTACAAGCATTAGCAATCACTTCTGGGACACAATACATATTGAAACAACATGCTCTACAACATCTAAATGCATACTTTGCAGCCACATGGGCAGCAGTATTGCAACATCTCCCAACCCAACTAAACTTACAATTCAAAAAGAGTTTACGCAGATCAAGTATATTACTAATAGTAGTAGCAATGGACCAATCAGGCTGCATTGCCTGTGTGGTTAGGGGATCAAAACAGGACTTAGCATCTCCTTCGATGATGATATGCTTCCATTTTTCTTTTTGCGCTAGCTGGATTGCCCAATATACCGCTGCAGTTTCAGCTTGAAGTGGAGAACACCATTCATGCCTTTTAGCCCAGACTTTAAGCACCTCTCCATTTTTATTTCTTGCCACCACCGCTAGAGCTGTGGCATTTTCAGACACAGCAGCATCCACATTGAGCTTAATCCACCCATCATTTGGAGGTTCCCAACCATCTATGCTCTTGTCCTTGGTAATGGTCTTTTCCTTTGCTAAGGTCTTAGCATATTCCAATGTTCTCTTCTTTATAAGCTGGGAGGCCTCCCTAATGTCTATGTGCCCGGCATTGTGCAACAGTTGATTTCTCATGAACCAAATTTCTTCTAATGTGATCATCATTCTTAATGAGATTAGTTCATTTTCCTCTTTATTTCTTGCTGTTTCCACACCCAAAATGCTGTTTGGGTTAATAATGAATTTGACAATATCCTCATTAGTGGAGATCGGTAAGGAGTCAGATCTCAAACCAATGAATGGTAACAATGAATTGTTACTATTACTTATTATTTCATATTTGACAAGTCTAATTTTAGTTAAGGTGATATATAGAATAAGAGTTTATGTGACTAGTGATATTTACCAATGACCAAGTTGACTCTAAAAATATACTAGTGTTAAAATTATAGTTAAGTGATAAAATTCATCATTTCCTTACAATCAGATTTTGAGAGATAGAAGTAATCCAACCAAAATCTTCCATTTTTCTTTAGGTCAAAGCTCTAAGCAACTAAAAGTATTGCCACGTAATCATATGGTTTCTCATCAATAGTATTGTCAAATAAAAGGAAACCTCATTTATTCATCCAAACATTCTGGATTTTCATATATCTACAGAAAACTACCTCATATACGTCATCCAGAACAATAGAGCCACGACCCCTGTAATGATGACAAAACATGAAAAGATAATTAAGGCGAATAATATACTCAATTGCATCACTTAACAGTCACATCATGTGAATTTATGAACATGTAAATACATCAGAGGCTTAGAGTATATAACTGAATAGCTTGTCAAACAAAATAAAAAATAAAAAAACCAAATCACCTTTCTCGGTCAGAGAAAGCTTGTTGAACCTGCAAAGAAATCGAAAGTAGAAAAATGTAAATGAATAAGAGATATAAAACTTAATGATACAATTAATTCTTCTACTCTTCTAAGGTGATTCATCATGGAAGAAGAAAGAAATTGGGTACCCAGAATCAACATATCAGAAATGTGACATTTACACAGAGATACATAAAATGCACACGTTTAACCCTTCAGCCAAAACTAGGCAGAAATTGACATAGCAGAAATTGGTCTCTAGCATCAGCCAAATGTACCTCACACAGTTCCCCGACGACCCGATATTTCATCATAACAATAGTTTTCAAAAACAAAGAGGTACCACCACTACGAAAAACAAGTCAAAATAAAAACGACTGCTCCTACATCTCATTGAAAGGCAAAACTACCAACATAATCAGTCTATAGCACCAGCTAAATTCACCTCTAACAATCTATCCCTTGCAAATTAATATTTCATCATATCAGGATTGTTCAAAAACAATGACCACACCACCACTTGGAAACAAACAATTTTATAATAATTTTTTCTTTAAAAAATGTACATTAAGTCCCTAACATTTTTGGGTAAAGTTCTATTTTAGTCCTGAAATTTGAATTTTTTTTTTTTTACTCAAAAATTGTAAACACGTTTGTCATTTTGTAACCTTAGCATTTATAATGCTTGCTTACGTGGCAAAATTCAATAAAGCCAAATGGCGCCCTGATATAAAAGCCAGGTTATAGAAGGACTAACTTGGTAGGTTTACAATTTTTGAAGAACTCTGTTATAGCAGCAAGGTTAATAAACAATGACAAAACTTATGTATAGTACCTAAGTCTTACCCAATAAACAATAACTCAATAAGTTTATTTATAACTGATGAGCTTGCTAACTCAACTGTTGTGCCACTTTATGTGTCACTAGCATAATTCTTTTTTGAATACTAAAATAACACATGAACATAATTTTAAGGAAAAATCATATAATTTCACCAAAAAAAAAAATTAAATCTCTGAATTATAAACATATATAGGAATTTCTAACCTTAAGAAGGAACTTGTTGAGTGCAACGAATTCTGACAAAAGAAAAAAAATTTAACAAAATCATGAACAAGTTTTCTGTGCACCCAAACAATCAAACTAAACCAAAATAACTAATTTGAAAAACAGTTACCATCGAAGCTCATAGTGCCATTTCTGTCAAAATCGTACATCCTGCAACATGTACCATACAATACACACGTCAGGTTATACGGTATATACGAATGTATATAGATATGTACAAATACGTATATTATACGTATAGACTAGAGAGACCTGATCATTTGCTGGACGACGGAGAGAGAGAATTCGAGGTTTCAGATGGAGAGAGCGCTCTGATCGAATTGGGAAAAAAGTCAAAAGTCGTCGTTTTTTTTAGGGCAAAAGATAGAGAAGAAAGAGGGATTTGGAAATTGAAATAGACAAAAAGGAGTTGAAGAAGAAGAAGAAGAAGAAAACCTTAATAACACCAAAACAACTAGAAAGGGTACAAGAGTAGGAAAATTACATAATTATACAATATTAAGAAAGCTTAATCAAAAGGATCATATAACATAATAGGGTTGGGTCCTCGATCTATGTTCCAATACTGAAGCAAGAAATTCCTTTGGGAATATTTGATAATATATCATCTTTTGTATAAAGTGCACATCGAATCGAATAGAGAATACCTGTTTAGTACTAGTGCATATTCAGAGTAAGTCTCTATCCTAATAATCTTTGATCGTTTCACTTCCTTCAGCTGATGTCTTTCCTTCAACTGATGTCTTCAATTTCCTCTTATTTTGTGTTTGACTTTTAACATTACTGCAAGTTTTACAACTGTTAGCACTTGTACACATAAATGACAAGCAATTCCTAGGGAGAGATTAAAGGGCAAAACATGATAGCTAGCTAGAATTTATACACTTTTGCAACCAAAAAAAAAAACAAACATACAAACAAAAAATTGCTATTGCTGTGTTGCCACAACAAAAACTTAATTATAAAAATTAGAATGATAATATATACATGTGAGCTAGTGTATAGGAGATAAAAGGGATGTAGAGAGAGCAGGAAACCTACAAAATCAGGCAGTCCAACAAGTCTGTAAAGTTAACCATGGAGTATTTCTGAATCGAAAGAACCGTTAGACGAGAACCATCATTCCCTAAAATACCATCATCATCATCATCAACCTCACAGTCGGACGGGTAGCGGGGTAAGAATGCAGAAAGGTGAAGCACAAGACAATAAAGATAATTACTAAATTTGTTTATAGAGCGCAACAGAAGACAGAATTTTTGACCGGATAAGTGGAGAAAACCACAACCCGTGGTAACGAAACGTTCAGTCGGCCCTAAAAAAGTGCTAGTGTTGATAATTTCACGAGAACGCTGTTTACTATCAGAATTAAATCCGAAGATAGTGCATTCGCGGCTGTCCCTGTGTAGGATTGAAGCCCAGTAGTAGTTAGAATTGCCTACAACTGCAGCTCTTCCTTGTTCAATACTCGAGTTAACCAAAGACCACTCACCCATCTCAGGTGTCTTTCTCCAAGAAGAAGACACAATATTGTAGCTATAGTAATCGGACACAATATTGTAGCCATAGTAATCGGCATCCCCAGATCTTTCCATGTTACCTACCATAATCTCGTTTTTGCACTCCAAACCAGCAAAAACAATTGCATCGGTTTTGCTATAAGAAGGTGGATTTGGTAGGCATTCCCAGCTTCCCAATATGGGATCATAAACTTCCATCCACCCATAAGACTCATCTATGGGATTCAAAGAAAAGAAACCGCCAAAGACATATAGCTTACCATTTACAACAATGGTCTGAGGGCATAATCTACGATATTTCATGGGTGTAGTAGTCTACCAACCTTGCTCAGGACACGTAAGTTCGAGGGTCCACACTTCCCTACTGGGTATATAATTCATGAAAGCCACAGGGTCACCCTCGAGATTGTAGTTTTCGGCGACGTCGTCAAGGCAGCAATCTTCAATATCCAGTTTGCCACCAACAGCATATAAAACGGTGCCTATCACGGCGAAGTATCTACAGGCGAAAGGTCCCTTGATGGATGGATAAATAGGATCGATCTTCTTCGGGTTGAAGATGGGTTCACCCTCTTTCTTCAATCCCTTAACGAGGCTGTCAAACGAAGGAGGAGGTCCTGGACAGAAGTATGAAAGAGGAGGAACCGCTTCAGGGTCTGGAACCTTAATCTTATAACACTCCACCTCATTGAACTTGTGTTGCGTACAGACACAGATCTCGAATTCATTTTCTTCATCATCATCTGATTCTATACTCCTCCTCAAACCTCCTTTCTCCACCTCCACCTCCATAGGATCCATTAGGAAGGCTTTTTGTTTTTTTTTTTTTTTGAGCTTCGATTATTGAGATCTAAACAGACGGGCTTGGGATGAGAGAGAGAGAGAGAGAGAGAGAGAGAGAGAGAGAGAGAGAAGGGGTTAGGGTTAGGAGTTCTAAAAACTAACAAAAGAGTAATCTTATTTTGTACGGAATTAGTGAATAGAAGTAGGAATTTAAATCGACGTAAAAGTAGGAGTTTATTAGAAGTAGAAAATCTAGAAGTAGGAATTTAATATTTTTGTCAATTTACTTTTTTAACCTCATTTTTAAGTTTTAAGTTAATTAAATTAGGGGTACTTTTGTAAGTCAAAAATGCTATAACTAACTTTTTAAATCCTCTTAATATATACAGAAGATTACCTATTAAAATAATATAATATATTCCAATACAACTCTCTCTCTTTCTTCTCCCTCATCTCTCTCACTTTATCAATTAAAATATATTATAATTTTTACTAAAATGCTACAGTGCCATCATACATGTAGGATGGCATGTAGCACAATTGCAAAAAAATTTGCAATTGTAAGATTTTACAAGTCTGGCTGCTGGGCTTTTTTTGTACCTTTATGCTAAATTTTCCCTACATATACCATTTACAATTGCCAATGGGAATGCTCTAACATTTTTGTAGTGAGACATTTTTGTGCCAAATATAATTTAACAAAATCAAAATGAATCTCAAAATTGTTATTCAATTGATGATGCATTCTCTTTAAATTGATAAGTTTATATTGACTTATATATTTTGGGAAAGAAACAATAAACCCAAAAAAAAACATTTTTTTTTTTTAAAGAAAATCAACACTACATAGTTTTTCATGAAAATACAAAAAAAGTGAGAAATTATCTAGCTTTTTCTTGTTACAATCTAAGAGCATTCACAATGATAATTGTAAAAATTTTAGCTTTAAGCAACTCAAAAAATCTACTTTATTTATTTTACCACCCCACTTTACAATACACCAAAACACCCAACATTAATGATTCTATTTTTTTAACACTTCTTTTAAATATTCTATCTTTATTATTTTTTATTCTCTCTTTCTCTCTATGTCTTCGTCTTCTCTAAGGTCTAAACCAAGATCAACCACTCAGTCACTACCAAAACCACAGCCACCACCAAAACCTCCACATCTGCCACTAACAACCCCCACATCACATCACAATCCAACCACAACCACCAATAACTACACAACCCAAGAAAAACCCATCACTGCCAAATACACACTACCACCGCAAGATTGACTCACAAACAAGTCACAATCATTGCGAGATCCACCAAACCCATAGCCCAACCATTGTGACCACAACCCAACTCCATCATTGTGACCAAAACCCATCAAGAAAAACCCAACAACCTAAAATTATAAACCGATCAGCAACCCACCACAACAACCCAATCAACAAACCAACAACCCAACCATTACCACTGTATTATTTGAGAGAGAGAGAGAGAGAGAGAGAGAGAGAGAGAGAGAGAGAGAGAGAGAGAGAGAGAGAGAGAGAGAGAGAGAGAGAGAGAGAGAGAGAGAGAGAGAGAGAGAGAGAGAGAGAGAGAGTTTTTAATTAAAAAATGGGAAGGAATAATAGAATATTATTTTTCAGTTATCACCTTGAGCTATAGTGGACTGTCATAGATGACAGTTTACTGTAGCTCAATTGCTAAAAATTTAGCAACAGTACAATCATTGTAAACTCTATTTTTGTTATATAAGTTGTTAAAAATAGTGAATAACCATCTTACCACTAAAAATGGTCAATCATACAACATCTGTGTGCAATTCAAAAAAGCCGTTTTTGCACTTGCATAGTAAAAAAAAAAAAAGATGTTTGGCTTTCATAATTGGGTAATTCTTTTCTCTCTTAATTACCCATGCGTGTTATGTCATGTTATGTCTAAAAGAAAAATATGCAAAGAACATTTGAAGCAAAAAGAATCAAAATGCTTTTAAATATGGTTCCAAACGTGTATCTAGGAGATGTGACAGTTATATGATGTACCTCAAAGGTGATGGTCCCCATCAAATAGTTATGATTGTGTGTGGATGTATTTGATTCTCTTATATCATTACTCTTCATATAATGAGACACTTATATTTTCTTGCAAAAGTTTCAATCAGAACACGTGTATTATTTGCTACTCTTGATACTATTGTGCGAGTATAATGTGATTTGGCCATTTAAAACTACTCTTGTACTAGTGTGAGTATATTCTTTAAAAAAAACAAAAACAAAAAAACAAAAAAACAAAAACAAAAACAAAAAAAAAAAAAAACAAAAATTTGTGTTTTTGCTTTAAAAAGTTTTTTTTTTTTTAGAGTTTTGAGTTTTGCATTGTTCTTTCACGTGTTTAAACTCTTTTTAATATGGGTTGGTTCATGGTGTTGATTTTTTCATGTTTGCATACACTTCATGCTTTTAGTTGAAAAATTCATGTTTTATGCATCTCAATACATTGAGCTCTTTCTCAATACCCCCCCCCCCCCCCGATCCATTGAGCCTCATTTCTCTTCTTCCTGTTTGCTCGATACTAGTGTCAATCTATCGAAGTCTTCGTCGACACATTCCTCGATACCTCCTGATAGATCGAACTCCTCTTGCATGCATTTCATTTTTTTTTTTTTCATGTTTTGCATTTTTTTTTTATTCGCTTTGTATCCATAGCATCTTGTTTTTCATGTAGGTCTATGGTTCCTTGTTCCTTCTATGTCAATTTTTTGTCTATCTTCGGTCAAGTTTTTTTGGCTTTCTATGCCTTTTGACAATCGTGTCAAAAAGGGAGAGAAATTTGAGATTTGAATGTCATTCCTTAGGGGAAGTAATAGATTTAGGAGGAGAATTTCATGTTAAAGGGAAGAAAATTTTTGATGTAACTAACTTCGGGGGAGAGTTAATTTGATACACTTTGATATTGATATATTTTGAGATGTGTATCTTTGTGCTTCATTCGCATGCTATGATTGAGAATAAAGTTTTCTTGAGCTTATTTATTTTACTTGTCAATGTTTTCCACATGGTACCTTGATGCTTCTTGTTTAGTGCCTTTCAAGAAAAACAAGTTAAAGCCAAGTCAAGATTCTGAGCCTTCTTCTTGCAGCAAATTCCAAGGTTTAGATCTTTTAGACTAGGCTTATTATTATTATTATTTTTTTGTAATCTTAAGTAGAATGTATTCTAGGACATTCAATGTACTCTTGTGGTTTCGTCATGAATTGCCAAAGGGGGAGATTGTTAGGTTCATATTTTTGTGTAATTGGCATGTCCTATGACAAAACACACTTTACTTGTATTTGGACAAATTCAAGTACGTCTAAGATGATCATTACAAGTGGTTACATTAGAGACATGGAGATTACTCAAGAACTGCTCAAGAAAAGCTGAATTTGCAGGTCCTGATGCCTCCTTGATACTTGTTGATCTATCGAGATTTATTAAAGCTTGATACTTGTCTCGATGCCTCTTGATTTATCGAGTTTACGAGATTTCTGATATAGCCTGCAACGTTTTGATTCCTAAAGGCTATTTGTTTATGGGTTTGCATAATCCTTATAGGACTAGGAAAGCCTAAGATTTGTGTAAACCTAATTGGAATAGGAGAGCCTATTTAAAAGGCCCATTAAGCTCTTATTTACATAAGGAGGTGGAGAAAGAAAACCCTAGCCCTAGAAAGTTTCATAAGGTTTTCTTTTTGAAACCCTACCCTTCTCCTGCAGAAGAAAGAGTTATTGTAATGTTTCTTTTACGTTTTTGGGTTCTGTAATCAAGCAAATTCTCTAGCACCAACATTGAAGATCTTATTGGTGTTTCTATGTGAAACTGTTGCAAATAAACTACAACAATCAAAGGGTTGCTGTGGAGTTAGTCATGTACTGGGATGCGTGCAAAGGAGTTAGTCATAGATTGGAGATTTGTGCATTAAGGGAAAGAAGGCTACTACAAGATCAAGTTCAATCGGGTATTGAAGTGAATGTTCAACTGTAGGTTGATATTTTGGGATAGACCAGGGTAGTGGTAAGATTCCTTATACTTGTTACTGCTTGATTATTTATTAATGGATTCTTAGGAGTGGTGACCTTAAATTTATCCAGTGAAGTTTTTGCCTTACGAAAAGTTTTCCCCATTTGTCAACAAATCACCATGTCAAATTTATTTTCCGTTGCATTTAGTTTAATTGGTAATTTGTTGGTGCCTTCACAATTTACATGCAATTGAACCTAATTAATCAACTTGGCTAATTGAATTAATTAACTAGGGTCAAGCTAGCTTAACCCAACACTGCTAAACATAATTAGAAATTTAGAATAATGCTACATCAAGATAAACATTAAACAGAGTTGGAGAAACAAAACTGAGAGAGAGAGAGAGAGAGATAGAGAGAGAGAGAGAAAGGCTAAAGTCTAAGGCATACCGAATTGTGTGGCAGCATTGAATCGTTACTGCATGAAGTGGGTTAGGTGATGCATTGTAGCGGTGATGTCTTTGGAAGAATGTTTTGGTGTGGTGCTTGGTGGTTTTTCTTTTCCCTTTGAAATCACTACATCTATGATCTATCATCTCGGTTGATAAAATGGTTTTTTTCTTGTAAATTTTTGAAAGGCTTAAGGATGGGCTTGGTGGTTAATTTTTGTTGGAATATTTGGGTTAAATTTTAAATATTTGTTGTAGTGTTTGGGCTAAATTTTATTTCATTACATGGCCAAAAATTATGTTTAGGGTAAGGAAAAATTTTGTTGGGTCAAGGGGGGCCAGGAAGAATTTTGTTGGACCAAATCTTAATTTTTATAAATCTGTACATAGTATATAAGTTTTTTTTTTTTCAAAATTTGGGGGGGGGGGGGGGTGCCATGGCCCCCTTAGTAGTCCAATGATAGCTCTGTCCCTGATTTGAACCCTTGTTAAAAAGTGTCAATTAAGGTACAACCTCTTGACAATATGCTATAGAAATGAATTCACTAAATAACTTTTGAGCACTCAATACCCAAGCCAAAAAAAAAAAAAAAAAAAAAGGAATAAAAAAGAGCACTTGGAATTAATATAAGGATGTAGTTAAGTTTGGCTGAGGCGATGGCTGTGAAACCTTCGAATGGCAAATAATACGCCACAAAATGTGATATTGATATGTCATTGGTATGATCACAAAACTAGATTGTAACTTGTGCTTATGCACTAAAATAGTCAATAATAGTGATAATGAAATGATCTTTACCTTGTTAATTAAGATGGTGATGAGTTCAAAATCAAGTGAATACTTTTAATTAAAAAGAAGAATTACTATTAAACCGACCAGAAAATAGAGGAACTTTTTTTTTTTTTAAGATAGTTATAATATGTTGTTAATCTCACAACTTGAATCCTTTCTCTTTTAGACTCCAAACACTCTGTGCATGGGGGGTGCCAATTAAGAAAACAAATGAACTTGAAAAGGCAACATGTTTTTGTTAAAGATAAATGGAGCAAAATATGAATTAATCGAAGAGAGAGAGAGAGAGAGAGAGAGAGAGAGAGAGAGAGAGAGAGAGAGAGAGAGAGAGAGAGAGAGAGAGATTTGAAAGGAAAGAATCAATAGATTTGTGATAAATTTTTTGAAAGCGTTAAGTGCAGAAATTTAATGCTTTACATAGTTACCTTATGATTATTACTAATTACCGCAGCAATTTGAAAATATGAGGGGAGGCACATGTTGAACTTTGTAGAAATCTTCTCCACCTATGTCAACCTGATGTTTGAATGTCTTCGGCATGGCTTGAATTTCTAATTCTTGGAGGGTAGTGACAAACCTCAACCCATCTACAATAGTACTTAAGTTGCAGCAAAATTGAAATTTCAAACGGCGGAGACTGGGCATGGCTCCTTCCTCCACCTTCCACTCCTCTATGATCTCTAACCAATGAAGGATACGAGATTGAAGCAGAGGAAATCCTCTTTCAGAACAAATCATATTCTTCCCAAAAAAGGCCATAGTAAGGCGGAGGATTTTTAAGTTGGGCAACTTTTCTAATGTTGCCATTGGATCTTGCTTAAGATGAGTTCGAATTAAGGTTAACTTGGCAAGATTTGGAGAGAATTGGTGGACTTCTAGAAACTTCTTTATCTTCAAGCCTAGATGTAGCTCTAGCTTATATACATGAAGACAACTTTATACAATTTCTGTTACGTTCGGTTCTTTGTTAGACCACATGACAAGAACCCGAAGACGGTTGAATGTGAAACATGTGTGTAGTTGGATTTTTCTAGGCTGAACATTCACCAGTGTTTGTAAATAAGGAAGATTAGCCAGTTCTAAGTTCTCATAAACCCTATAATATATGGGTAGATATAAATGCCTCAGTTGTTTCATTTTTTTTAAACACATTTGGCACTCTCACACCATTCGAATGAGACCACAAATCTAGTGTCTGCAAGCATCTCAAATTGTCCATGGATGATGGCATGCTTTTTAAGTTGCTACCTTTGAGAGAGAGAAATCTCAAGTGGATGAGATGTCCAATGTCTTTAGGTAAGTTTCCATTGTAATTTTCCAAATTTTCCAAATTTAAGACTTTAAGCAAACTAAATTTTTTGAACCCAGATTCATTGATATACAAATCATTCGGATGGGACAAAAAGTAGAGATGAGACCTAAACTTAGGATATTGATTGAATTGCATCCAATCAGGGTGTTAATCTCCTAATTCCCAATTGATAGCAAGTCTTCGAATTTTACCAATATGAGCTTCACTTCCTTCATCCATGCAATGAATACTAGCTATTTGGAGAAAATTTTCCTATTTGGTTTTTGATATGCAAAAGTCACGCATAATATCATGGATTCGACAAGTCTTAATTCTTCCAAGTGAGCCAATTTTCCCCACCTGAACCATACATTTCTACACTAGCTCCCGTAAATATTATTCTCCCTCATCCTCCATTAGATTCTTTCTATCTCCTCCGTGTTGAACTTGTAATATAAAACCTTCTACCATCCACATACGAATCAATTTCTTTGTTGGTATCTCAAAATCTTCTGGGAAGTGGCCTAAATATAGAAAACACAGTTTCAAATGGTAAGGTAAATCATTTTAACTAGGCATAAAACCTTGTTGACTCGTAAGTCTTCTTGTACATGAATGTATGGTTTAACATGTCTAAGCACATCCTCCCACACTTCTTGTGTCTACTTTGCTGCTAAAAGGCCTCGAAGTACAATAATGGCCAACGGTAATCCACCACAATATCCAATCATTTCATTTCCTAACTTTTCCATCTTAGTTTTGGTTATAGAGTCTACAAAGCCAACAATAAACAAAATAAATATAATTTCTTCTGGAACAAAGATGAAAACAATAATATTATATTTTAAGACTTGAAAGCCTGCAAAGGCCTTATAGATGTAAGCCTTACTAAGGGGTTTTGTTTTTTAGTGAGAAGACATACTCTCTATATGTGTGTATATATATATATATATATATATTTTAGATGAACAAAAAATGGTTAGAGAGGGTGACTAATGTTGTAATTTTATTTAAGTGTGACCATAGTAACACTTTACCCGTTAGATCCAAGGCCCTGTTGGGGTGCAGAGAAACCACAGTGAGGCATAACTTCTCAGCCCCAAGAGGGACACTAATGAACCTTGAGCTGTTAAGGGAGGTAACCCAAGTGAGTCCATATTCGGACTCGACCCTTGGACCTCACACTCAGTGAATCTTGTGCATCACCTAAGATCACTAGAATCTTAAAAAGGGAATCTAAAGAACAACACCTAAATATTGTACCTAAGTTTTGCCTTATATATATATATATATTATTCTAATTTTTATAATTAAGTTTTTGTTGTTTTTGTTTTGGTTGCAAAAGTGTATGTAGACATTTAAATTCTAGCTAGCTATCATGTTTTTCCCTTTAATCTTACCCTAAGCATGCCCTAGGAATTGCTTATCATTTATGTGTACAAGTGCTAACAGTTCTAATACTTGTAGTAATGTTAGTTAAAAGTCAATCACAAAAGAAGAGGAAATTGAAGACATCAGCTGAAGGAAAGACATCAACTGAAGGAAGTGAAACGATCAAAGATTATTAGGATAGAGGCTTACTCTGAATATGCAATACTAAACAAGTATTCTCTATTCAATGTGCACTTTATACAAAAGATGATATTGTCTGATATTCCCAAAGGAATTTCTGAGGCTTGTCCTCTAGTTTCTTAGTTTTCTTGTTCTTAATTCAAGCATGTGGCAAAAGTCAACTTGTCATTTAGAAAACACATACCTTATCAATAACCATACAAACATTAATATATACTAACATAATATTTATCTAAGATGTTAATGTTAAAGCAAAATAACATGCACATGGTTGCACATTTAATATTACAATCCAACTATGACAATGAATTTTTTTATAAGCATGTATAGCCTTATGATCTAGCTTGAATATTTATCATCTAAGTTGAATTACTGATGGTCAAGATTAATCTACCTAGAAAAGATGCGACCTACATAATTATGTTCAAAAGATTTAAAGTCACCAAATCTTTCTTGTAATAGAAATGAAAAGATCAGCTTCACAGATGAAGATAATCATTCACACATACAAGCATCTTTTAGCCTCACAATCTAGGCTTCTTTCAACCCAAAAAAAGAAAATCTCCTATCCTTTACAAAAAGATAAAATATATTACAAGTTTACAATCATGATGTAACAAACCTCATAAACGAGAGGACATCCTTCATCCCTTATCCTCTTTGATACGTGTCCCAGTGTAGCTTTGGCAATGTCTTATTCGGCTACTTTTTTTTGTAAAAAAGCGTTTGGAGAGGTATAGGTCACTCCATCCACTTCCACTGTTGACCTAAACCTTAGTGCATTCGATAGTCTCCCACTCATAGTTTGATATATTGGCTGCAGAATGGATGACCTTTGTGTGTAGACTAGTAAAAGGTTCTTGTACATCGAGGGGGGGGTCTGGATGGCCAAAACAAATTCCATCCACACAAGTTTTAGAGAATATTTCTCCATAACAGCTAGCAAAACAAATTCAAGCTAAATATTGCTTATATTATAGATGACCATGAAACCACATACATATTAAAATGATAAACAAATGGGTTAAACATGAGTCAACAATGAGAGCAATATTATAAGAAATATTGCTTAATTACAATGAAAATAGAAGTGAACTAGTTTGCTATTTAAGCAACAACATCATCTTGTACATGGGAAAAGACGCAATCTACATATTTATATTCTAAAGACTTAAAGTTACCAAATCATTATTGTAATAGAAATGGAAAGATCAGCTTCACAGATGAAGATAATCTTTTACACATACAAGCATCTTTCAACCTCACAATCTAGACTTCTTTCAATAAAAAAAAAAAAAGATAATCTCCTATCCTTTGCAAAACGATAAAATATATTACAAGTTTACAATCATGATGTAACAAACC
>NC_044914.1:55532235-55627668 GCF_001633185.2 Quercus lobata
ACTTTGGCAACGTCTTGTTTGGTTGCTTTTTTTTCGTAAAAAAGTGTTTGGAGAGGTATAGGTTGCTCTGTCCACTTCCACCGTTGACCTAAACCTTAGTGCATTCGATGGTCCCTCACTCATAGTTCGATATATTGGTTGCAGAATAGTTGAGCTTTGTGTGTAGACCAATAGAAGGATCTTGTACATTGACGAGGGGTCTGAAAGGCCAAAACAAATTCCATCCACACAAGTTTTAGAGAATACGTCTCCACAACAGCTAGCAAAACAAATTCAAGCTAAATATTACTTATATTATAGATGACCATGAAACCACATACATATTAAAATGACAAACAAATGGGTTAAACATGAGTCAACAATGAAAAAGCACTTTGCAATATTATAAGAAACATTGCTTAATTACAATAAAAAGAGAAGTGAACTAGTCTGCTATTTAAGCAACAACATCATTTTGTACATTGGAAAATAAAATACAATTCTGCACAACCATTTTACATATGGATCACATCCCATTTTGTGATTTTTCAACTAAATTATAAAATTTAAATATGCAGACCCATTTTACATAAAGACCACATCCCAAATTCTGATTTTTTCTTACAAAATATAAAATCACATCCCAAGTTCTGATTTCTTATTTGCCTTTCTTCATTCACAGAGTCCACCAAATTGTAAAGTTTCATTCATTATTTTGACAAAGAGACCCTTTGATTACAAAATATATGAAACCAAAAAAAAAAAAAAAAAAAAAAGCTCAAAATTTTAACTACCAAGACAAGGACTATTTATCAAAACCCAAAAAGGAAAACACATGAAATAAATAAATAAAACCCAAAAAAGTTAATATTGTTACTAGTAGAAGTAGAGGGAGGCTAAGGCTGAGGCTGAGGCTGAAGCGGAATTGAGAGTTGAGACTGAGGAGGAGAGGCATTTGATCTCATTTCCATCATTTTCATGGGTTGAGAAAATGAAGAAGCCATTTTCTATCTTACACAAAAGTAATGAGCTCAAAGGGTCTGTGACTGTGTTTGTATTCAAAGAAATGATCTAGCTTGAATATTTATCATCTAAATTAAATTACTGATGGTCAAGATTAATCTACCTAGAAAATATGCAACCTACATATTTATGTTCTAAAGACTTAAAGTCACCAAATCTTTATTGTAATAGAAATGAAAAGATCAGCTTCACAGATGAAGATAATCTTTCACACATACAAGCATCTTTCAGCCTCACAATCTAGGCTTCTTTCAATCTAAAAAAGATAATCTCCTATCCTTTGCAAAAAGATAAAATATATTACAAGTTTACAATCATGATGTAACAAATATCATAAACGAGAGGACATCCTTCATCCCTTATCCTCTTTGATACGTGTTCCAATGCAACTTTGAAAACGTCTTGTTCGGCTACTTTTTTGTAAAAAAGTGTTTGGAGAGGTATAGGTCGCTCCATCCACTTCCACTGTTGACCTAAACCTTAGTGCATTCGATGGTCCCTCACTCATAGTTCGATATATTGGTTGCGAAATGGTTGACCTTTGTGTGTAGACTAGTAGAAGATTCTTGTACATCGAGGGGGGTCTGGATGGCCAAAAAAAATTCCATCCACATAAATTTTAGAGAATACTTCTCCACAATAGCTAGCAAAACAAATTCAAGCTAAATATTGCTTATATTATAGATGACCATGAAGCCACATACATATTAAAATGACAAACAAATGGGATAAACATGAGTCAACATACATATTTTCATTTACTCTTCTATTCTTTACATAATTTTCTCTCACAAAAAATAGGTTATTTCCCACTCTTTCTCCCTCAATTTTTTGGTGGATTTTATTTTATTTTTCTTGCATCTCTATTTTTGTGGTTGCACGATTTTTCTGGCCCAAATCTTATTGATTAGGCCTTGGCCCAAGGCGCAACCCACAATAAATATTTGTAGAGGATGGGTCAAAGAACTTAGCCTCAGTGAGCCTATTCGGTCTGATACATGGACAGTATTGTTGCAGAAAATAAAAACACCAGAATGAATCTCTTACGTATGATTCTATTTCTTTTGTTCCGAATACCGTTTTTCCCTCCTTCTCTTTGAGGGACTCCACTACATTATATAGTTCTCCTCCTCTCATCTCAACCTTATACTTGTTGATCATCTAAGCATCTACTTGAGCACCTGTCCCATCAGACGCCCTCATCACTCCCTTTGTGAGTTGCAGAGGCCAAGGTGGTACTGTTCAGGGGTCTTTTCCTCATTAATGCGGCCAAGAGGGTGGTTGGGGCGCAATTAATGTGGTGGTAGCTTTCCATGAGATATTTTGGATTTTATTCATTTTATATGTTGGGAGGATGAACTGAATTGGCTGGGGAGAGTTCCTCGTCTGGGCTTCGTAGTGTCTGAGGAGCAGTTACTCCTCGGACAGGTTTCCTTGACGTTATCGGGACTGAGTAATGCTTCATATGTGGTTTCTCTTTGGACAGGACGCTCCTCGGACGGGCCTGAATTTGGAATAGCCCATTATTTCTGGGCCGGGCCCCACAATAGCCCCTCAAAACTCCGGTTTTTATCTCCTTCCGAGGAGAAAAGTGGGGTTTTGATGTTTGGGAGAGGATGGAAATAAGGAGAGCGTGTGGCGCGCGTGTGGGCCGTTACTTTTGACGCGCTACAATTTACGAGGCGCGGCCATTAACTTCTGGAGGCGTTATGTTCCCCTCATCCAACGGTGAGGCGTAGATCGAACGACCATCGTTTTTTTCTCGTATTTTTAGGCAGGAGTGATCTTTTCTCTCTCCTCCTAGCTATATAAGACATCAGAGGGGTTCAGTTCCTTCTTTTTATCTGCATTTCATAAACCTCAGAGGCTTCCAGAGAACTCCATCGAATCCCAGAGATATTCGAATACTTGCGTCCGTTACGCCACCGTAGCCGTTCTTCGCGAAGCGTTTCCTCCAGGAGAGATTTCCAGGCATCCCATTGAGCGTTTTTGTGAAGGTACCAGTAAATTTCGTTCATCTTGCCGTTTCAATTCCCTCCTCGGACTCTACCTTTCTCCTTGGTCTTTACTTCCATTTCTCCCAGTTCAGCTCAGATGGGTAGATTCGAAAAATTAGTAAAAACTCCGGCTGCTATGGAGGCCTTTAGGGCAAAATACCACATTCCCCCGGGGGTAGGGCTGCAGTACTGTCCTCTTGAAGGAGTATTGACAGAGAGAGGTGAGGGAGAAGTTGTTATCCCCATGATTGCTTTCATAGAGGGAGGGATGACACTTCCCATGCGTAGGATTACAAGGGAATACCTGTTCAACCATAGGTTGACGCCGTATCAGTGTGCCCCGAATATGTTCAAGATACTAGGCTGTGTAGATGTCTTAGACGAGCGGATGAATCTAGGCCTTACTTGGCACGATGTGACTTATCTGTACGAGTGTCACCGCCTCGGGGATGATGGGTATTATCTTAAATCCCGGAACGAGGACGTTAGGTTGATCTCTTGTCTCCCAATATCCAATAAGACCGTGAAGAATGACTTCCTTATTGCTTCTGGGGAGTGGTTCGACGGTATTCATTGTCCAACTCGGGCAGGAACCCCAGGTGCGACGTTTTTAGGGCCAGTCCTTTTGGGAAAGGATTTAGTATTGAGGGTTTATTTTTCTCGCTTTCTTTGTAATTGTAAAATTTCATGAACTAACCCCACCTTTCTTGGTTGTTTGCAGATAAAGTTCACGTTGCTCCTCGGCTAAACTTTGTGAACGTGCCAGCGTTGAACTACCTTCTTAGGTCGGAGATTTACGTTTCCGAGGACGGACAGTTGCGTGCGGCCCATCTGGTTCTGGGCTATCAACCTCTGAGCAGCTCTTTCCAGGCTATCGGTCACGCTATAAGGGCTGGCAGTCCGAGGCTGGCTAGGATTGACGTGTCCAAGGACGGGTTCCTAGCTCAACACGATCTGCCATCAGTTGTGTTGCCCGGTGTTAGAAATCCCTACTTAGCAGAGCAGCTACCTCCGCCAAACGAGCCTGGTGTTGCCGTTCAGGTTGAAGAGGAAGCTGAATCATCTCGTCTTTCCCTTGAGGAAGAGATAGATGAGTTTTATTTTGAGGAGGAAGTTCAGCAAACCCCCTTGGTGGAGCTTTCCGATCCTGAAGGAGAGCGGGACCGACATTCTGCAGTTGGCGTTCCTTCAATCGTCATCTGCTCGGACGATACTTCGGATGAAGAAACAGAGCCCATGGCAGGAAAGGGAAAAACTCTAAAGGAGTTGATGGCCTCCCGAGGGAAAGGTCAGTCATCGAAAGGACAGTCATTAAAGGGACCAACTCCACCACAGGACAAGACCCTCCCTTCTGTGGCCCCTCCGAGCACCTCGGACCTTAGCCTTAAGGTTAATCCGGACTTAAAGAAGAAAAGGCCGGCTGACACTCCTGAAGAGGGCGAGGTGGTTGCCTAGCCGACCAAGCAGCAAAAAACCACTTGCGCGCCAAGGAGCAGAATGGGCAACTCCTCGGAGAGTTGGGACGACGAGAACCCTGCGGAGGTACGCGCTACCCCGCGTGTGTGGAGCCCCAAGTTGGAGCTGGATGGGGTTGCCATCCCCTACAATGCTTCGGTCCGAGAGTACAACCGAGGCCGGGCAGGGTACGTGGCCGAGGCCTTAGAGCAACCCCTACTCCTTCCTCTGGATATGGAGGCTTACAGGCGGTTCTCTCAGCCCGAGATCTTCCTATCCCTTAAAAGGGATCTCGCGATGGTAAGTAATCCTTCTACTGTTTCATTAATTAATTATTTTTTTTTAAAGCAATCTTGTTTCGTTCGTAGATCACTCAGCAGGTATTTGTGGCTGAGGAATTCTGCCGAGGTAACTGTAATCGGGCTGAGGCTGAGACCCAGGCTCGGACGGAGATGGAGAAAACCTTGGGGTCCCTTAAGCATGATCACCTTAAACTCACGGACGAGTTTAAGGAGTCGGAGAACCGGCGCAAAAGTGCAGAGGCTGGTTTGAAGAGTGCCGAGACCCAGGCGGAGGACCAGCGCAAAGAGCTATACTCGACACAGATTAACCTCGCCACCGAGAGGCAGGCAGTGCAGGATCTCAAGACTGCTCTGCAAAAAGTCGAGGATGAGCTGAGGCGGGTCAAAAAGGAGGCTCAGCTGATCCGAGAGGCTACAGAGGCTGAGAAGAATGCTGCTCGCTAGCTCGGGGTCGAAGAGACGGAGGCCAGGCTAGCCGAGGAGATCCCCGAGGTGTGCAGGGATTACTGCAGTATTTCATGGGCTCATGCTCTCGATGCTGCAGGAGTTCCTGCGGATTCGGCACTAAGACTGCCCGAGAACATCTTCTATCCTCAGGAGATCCGAAAGAATCCTGATGACGCCCGAGTGGCTTCAGAGCAGGACCTGGCGGTGCCTGATGCCGTCCTTGTGCCTGATATGGCGAAGGATCCCGCCGCAGACTCTACCATCGAGGTTCCTCCCCCTCAGCCCGAGCAGAAAGAAGATCCTCCTGCTAAGGCTTAGCCTTTTAGGCTTTTGATCTTTGTACTCTTTCCCTTTTTCTTTTTTTGAATGAGAGTCGTCCTATTTTTCCATTCTTTTGTAAGGACCTCTCTTTCTAATGTACTCGGAATATTAATATAAAATGTTCGTTTTGCCTACTATGGATGTATGTCAGTAGCGCTCTTTTTTTTTTTTAAACATTTGCAACGATGTAGATACAGGTAAACGGTCAAAATAAAATGGGTTTTTGGGCTGTGCATTTGAGGGTTGCGATGGCGCCAGACTGCGCGCACGCATTAAAATGATTTCCTTTAAGTAATAATCTCCCAATCTATCGTAAGTAATAATTTCCCCTAAGTCTGTGGTCCGAGGAGCCATGCAGGACTTAGATTCTGTTTAAAACTTATGAATAGCTGCCTTAAGTATTAATTTCCCCTAAGTCTGTGGTCCGAGGAGCCATGCAGGACCTAGGTTCTGTTTAAAACTTATAAAAATTGTCATGAGTATTAATTTCCCCTAAGTCTGTGGTCCGAGGAGCCATGCAGGACTTAGGTTCTGTTTAAAACTTATAAAAAGTTGCCTTAAGTAATAATTTCCCCTAAGTCTGTGGTCCGAGGAGCCATGCAGGACTTAGGTTCTGTTTAAAACTATGAACAGTGCCTTAATAATAATTTCCCCCAAACTGTGGTCCGAGGAGCCATGCAGGACTAGGTTCTTTTAAAACTTATAAAAATTGTCATGAGTAATTAATTTCCCCTAAGTCTGTGGTCCGAGGAGCCATGCAGGACTTAGGTTCTGTTTAAAACTATGAACAGTTGCCTTAAGTAATAATTTCCCCCAAGTCTGTGGTCCGAGGAGCCATGCAGGACTTAGGTTCTGTTTAAAACTTATAAAAATTGTCATGAGTATTAATTTCCCCTAAGCCTGTGGCCCGAGGAGCCATGCAGGACTTAGGTTCTGTTTAAAACTATGAATAGTTGCCTTAAGTAATAATTTTCCCTAAGTCTGTGGTCCGAGGAGCCATGCAGGACTTAGGTTCTGTTTAAAACTTATAAAAATTGTCATGAGTATTAATTTCCCCTAAGCCTGTGGCCCGAGGAGCCATGCAGGACTTAGGTTCTGTTTAAAACTATGAACAGTTGCCTTAAGTAATAATTTCCCCTAAGTCTGTGGTCCGAGGAGCCATGCAGGACTTAGGTTCTGTTTAAAACTTATAAAAATTGTCATGAGTATTAATTTCCCCTAAGCCTGTGGCCCGAGGAGCCATGCAGGACTTAGGTTCTGTTTAAAACTATGAACAGTTGCGTTAAGTAATAATTTCCCCTAAGCCTGTGGTTCGAGGAGCCATGCAGGACTTAGGTTCTAGTTACGTTTGGAAGGGTCTTCAGCCATCTTTCCCGGCCACCTGAAATAGGGCTCATCCCTTACTTTCTCCAGTACTTGTTGTACTGGCTCTCTGAATACGGCATTCACTGTTTGCGGGTTGCTCTGCCCAGCCTGTCGCGAAAAATCTCTCCTTGGCTGACCAGGGTTGTGCCGTTCCGACCTGAAATCATTTGCTTTGGGGGGGATAACCTTCTCCTTTCCCCTCCCTTGCAGCTGATCTTCCTCTACTCTTTTGTACTTGTCGATCCTATCCATCAGCTGATGGACGTCAGCAACTGGTTTTCCGGTGAGGGATTTCCTTAAGCCATGCTCGGTGGGGAGTCCGCTTTTGAATGTGCTGATAGCAATATTATCATGGTTGTTATCTAAATCGTTATACACCTCCCAATACCTATCTGAGTACGCTTTCAGGGTTTCTCCTTCGTGCATGGATAAGGATAGTAGCGAACTGAGAGGTCGAGGGACTCTGGTGTTTGTAATAAAATGGGAGCAAAAAGCTTGAGTGAACTGCTTGTAGGAGCCTACGGAGTTTGTCTTCAGGCTGTTGAACCACCTCATTGCCATCGATCCCAAGCTGGATGGGAAGATTTTGCACATTAGGGCTTCATTTTACGAGTAAATCGCCATTTTTTGGTTAAACTGACTCACATGCTCTACCGGGTCTGCTCTGCCGTTATAGATGGCGAACACCGGTTGGTTGAAGCGTCTAGGCAGCTTAGCCCCTTCGATTCTATTCGTGAAGGGTGACCTTGAGACCTGGTCCAGCGCTTTCTTCATGGCGTCATTCCCTGAACTTTTGCTGGATGGGCTCTCATACTTCCGTACAGGGCGCGGTTCCCTTTCGTAAGAAAAGGT
Source organism: Quercus lobata (assembly GCF_001633185.2). Taxonomy (NCBI): domain Eukaryota; kingdom Viridiplantae; phylum Streptophyta; class Magnoliopsida; order Fagales; family Fagaceae; genus Quercus; species Quercus lobata. The sequence continues at coordinate 55,539,977 of NC_044914.1, forward strand.
TTCACTTGGGGGGGTCCTTGACCTTTGTCTGTAAGTCGCATCCTCCGCATTAGAAGACTCGCCTGAGTCAGAGGGAGATCGTCTTCGCTGCACACGCCGTAACTTCCTTTTTAGGTCATCTATCTCTCGCTGCATGGCCTGGTGACTATTTCGCCTCTGAGACACGTGACTTCCTATCTGAGTGTGACTCTGGCTCGTCCGGGTAGTATGCACACTTCCCTCACGATTCCCCCTGCCGCCTGGGTTGGTTAGGTTATTTTGCCTCTAGGACTCGGCGGGTTGTGTCCGTTGGGAGTTAGCTTGGTGAGGATCCTCCTGGTGCGGACCTAGTTCTGCCATGCTCGACCGTTGCACTAGCTGATGCCCCAGTTCTTCCCACAGACGGCGCCAATTGTGGTTGCACAATTTTTCTGGCCCAAATCTTATTGATCAGGCCTTGGCCCAAGGTGCAACCCACAATAAATATTTGTAGAGGATGGGTCAAAGAACTTAGCCTCAGTGAGCCTATTCGGTCTGATACATGGACAGTATTGTTGCAGAAAATAAAAACACCAGAATGGATCTCTTACGTATGATTCTATTTCTTTTGTTTCGAATACCTTTTTTCCCTCCTTCTCTTTGAGGGACTCCACTACATTATATAGTTCTCCTCCTCTCATCTCAACCTTATACTTGTTGATCATCTAAGCATCTACTTGAGCACCTGTCCCATCAGACGCCCTCATCACTCCCTTTGTGAGTTGCAGAGGCCAAGGTGGTACTGTTCAGGGGTCTTTTCCTCATTAATGCGGCCAAGAGGGTGGTTGGGGCGCAATTAATGTGGTGGTAGCTTTCCATGAGATATTTTGGATTTTATTCATTTTATATGTTGGGAGGATGAACTGAATTGGCTGGGGAGAGTTCCTCGTCTGGGCTTTGTAGTGTCCGAGGAGGAGTTACTCCTCGGACAGGTTTCCTTGGCGTTATCGGGACTGAGTAATGCTTCATATGTGGTTTCTCTTTGGACAGGACGCTCCTCGGACGGGCCTGAATTTGGAATAGCCCATTATTTATGGCCGGGCCCCACAATTTTAGCTTGATAAAGTTTTGTATTCTTTAGAATTCTATTTTGGTTGATGAAATTTAGTTTTGTGTTTTAAGTTTTATTTTTTTATTTTTTTTATCATGATTGTTAAATGTTATCATATTTCATTATAAAGAATTAAAGATAGTATATAAGAATATACTATTATTATATAACATAGAATGAATTGGATAAGTTGGTGTTTACTATTATATATTTTATTTTTACTTTTTTCTCATATAATTTTATTCAACATTTAAATTCAGCCACATCCCTCATATATATCATTAAATTATTTATATTTCCTCTCCTTTTTAATTTTAAAAAATATAAATATAATATTTTGCCTAAATTAAATAAATAAAATTGTCTTTATTAAGTGAAGTAATGCTAGGGAAACACTCATTCTCACACCCAATGCATCAAAGGAAAAATGAAATACAAAACAAATCAAGTTAGAAACACTAAATTAAAAAATTAAAAAATTAAAAAAACTAATAATGCATATTTAATGTCATAGAATCATCATCAAATTTTGGATAACGATAGGTTGCCAATGGAGAGAGAGAGAGAGAGAGAGAGAGAGAGAGAGAGAGAGAGATGGTAAAGAAAAAAAACAATACAAAGTAATAAAGAGTAGATAAAGAAAAAAAATCAAGCGTCAATTAGTAACCGTTGATTGGAAAACAAAAAGGTTGTAAGGATAAGTAAAAAATAAAATAGAGATTATCGTATGGAGAACATTAAAAACTTTACAGTGTAGTAAAATAAACTGTTAAATTCACTTAAAAAATTAAATCAATAATTAAATACAATCATAGTACTAAATTTAAATTTAAAACTGATCAAACTTTAACTATGGAAACTATATTAGTCATAACAAAAAAAGAAAAAAAAAAAGAGATGTTCTTTGGTAGTAGTAGAAATTACATAAGAAATAAAGTTAGAAAATTTTAAAATTTCTTTTTTGACCTTTCATTTAACCTTATTTATAATTGTGGAGACCATTTTTGCCTCAGCTCGGCCAATAGCTTGCTTGTAACCAATTTTGGCTCAGAATCCCACATCGAAAGAAAACCCCCCCACTTGCTGCCTTATAAGCTGTGAAGCCAAGGGAGTAGTGTACCACCAAGTCTCTGATCGCTGAGGCAAAAATGGTCTCCACAATAATATATATATAATTTTCATACACTATTACTTTTAAAAATCTAATGAACAATGCTACCTCTCATTTAATGTTTTTGTTATGCAAATCATCTGTTAGTAAATATACGATAATGGTAAGAAGAGTTGCAAATGAGATCACCAAAAATATATATATATTTCTATTAAAAAATTAATTAGCCACTATCATTATAGAGTAGTGGTCTATAATTGTACGCATTCAAAGAAATGGAATATATAGAGTTTTCTTAAAGATATGTATAAAAATTCACATTATATATATATATATATATGTGTGTGTGTGTGTGTGTGCGTGCGCGCGCGCACGTGTAAAGGTAAAAAAAAGGTATATTTAAGGTTTATATTAACTTAAAAACTAATGAAAAACCAATGATTAATAACTAAAATTATAATATTAATAAAATATTTAATGAGATCGTCCTAAAAAATTTACACCCATAACGTGTGGGTATGCAACTAGTTCAACTAAAAGCTAAAACGCAATAAATAATAGAGTATCTCAGTAACCTTCGCATAAGACAATACAAGGCATATTGTATGGAGCAAATAGATAAGATAATACAAGACATGGCACAAGATTCCAAATAAGACAATACAAGACAGATTGCATAGGGATATTAACAATGGACGAGAAAGATATGTGAAACTAGAGCCTAAATGGAGTTGAAATAAAAATATTAGTGTAGTAGTAGGAGAGGAAGAATGTTATAAATCAGAATTTTTACAGCACTCTTGAAAACTAAAGCCAAGCAGTTGATTTTGTGTAATCTTCCATCTTGATTCACACTGGCTAAAAGTTTGTGAAAAATCTGAAAGCAGAAAAAAATATATTTAACAATAGGAAGAAAAAAAAAAGAATTAATATAATAAATAACTTAGAAATAGAACACTTACACATTCATGTTCTTCGTTAATAGCCTGAGGTGCTACCAAATGAAACCCCAAAGGGTACTCCATATCCATATTGTTGACCACAGACCTGTGTTTTTTTTTTTTTTTCCTTCTCTATCACCCCTAATACACACTTATTATTTGTTTCCTTTTCTACGCATCTCTAACCTATATATATAGGGGTGAAAATGGTTTGAGAAGGGTTTTGATGTCTTTTCATTGTTTGTGGTGTTATAAAGAATTTATTGTGTCATTGGGTTGGTACCACTCCTTGCCAGAGTTTTTTTTTTTTTTTTTGGTTCTAATCGAACCAACGCAAGTACCATCTATGAATCGTAATGTGACAATGTGACCTATATGCAAGTTTATTACATCTCTTTTGCATAATTGTATAAAAATAGAAGTTAGTAACAGTGTATACTGTATCTTTCTATCATATGATTTATATTATTTAATTATTATCCTATATTTTTATATTAACTCACACATCAATATAGCACACTAACTATTAGAGAAAATAATAATATATAAATAATTGATAAATATTTTATTGAAATATATTGTAGAATAAATAATTTGATATGAGTGTTTTGAAAAAGTGATCATGTAAAAAAAAAAAAATTTATTGTAAAATATACCGAAAATTTTACACAGGTTATGTAAATGCTAACATGTGAGTGGTGAGCTTGACAAAATGGTTTGAGAAAAATTCTATAATGAGACGGATTATGAAACGGTGTTGGCGTCTTTTCATAATGGGGATTTAATTACATCTTTGCCCCTAGAGACTTGATAGTGAGTAGATTTGGATCAAATCCGCCGCAACACTCTCGTATTGTTGTTTGTAACAATTGGTTCGGTTCGCATTCAAAGAACAACAGTAAGTCCCATATATGATGTACTCTCTCTACTTTGTAGATATGACAACTGATTTAATTTTGCATGAAAATGATTTGTTCTTTTATCTTTCAATTTATCCCATCCTTTTTTATTTCCTTCCTTTTCCATGTAAGTTCTTTTTCCTCTCAGACAAGGTCACATGGATGAAGGAGCCTTATTCAATTTTTACAGCACCCTTGAAAACTAAAGCCAAGCAGTTGATTTTGTGTAATCTTCCATCTTGATTCACACTGGCTAAAAGTTCGTGAAAAATCTGAAAGCAGAAAAAAATATATTTAACAATAGGAAGAAAAAAAAAAGAATTAATATAAAAAATAACTTAGAAATAGAACACTTACACATTCATGTTCTTCGTTAATAGCCTGAGGTGCTACCAAATGAAACCCCAAAGGGTACTCCATATCCATATTGTTGACCACAGACCTGTGTTTTTTTTTTTTTTCCTTCTCTATCACCCCTAATACACACTTATTATTTGTTTCCTTTTCTACGCATCTCTAACCTATATATATATAGGGGTGAAAATGGTTTGAGAAGGGTTTTGATGTCTTTTCATTGTTTGTGGTGTTATAAAGAATTTATTGTGTCATTGGGTTGGTACCACTCCTTGCCAGAGTTTTTTTTTTTTTGGTTCTAATCGAACCAACGCAAGTACCATCTATGAATCGTAATGTGACAATGTGACCTATATGCAAGTTTATTACATCTCTTTTGCATAATTGTATGAAAATAGAAGTTAGTAACAGTGTATACTGTATCTTTCTATCATATGATTTATATTATTTAATTATTATCCTACATTTTTATATTAACTCACACATCAATATAGCACACTAACTATTAGAGAAAATAATAATATATAAATAATTGATAAATATTTTATTGAAATATATTGTAGAATAAATAATTTGATATAAGTGTTTTGAAAAAGTGGTCGTGTAAAAAAAATTTCTTATTGTAAAATATACCGAAAATTTTACACAAGTTATGTAAATACTAACATGTGAGTGGTGAGCTTAACGGATTGGTTTGAGAAAATTTTTTGTATGAGATGAGATTATGAAACGGTGTTAGCATCTTTTCATAATGGGGATTTAATTACATCTTTGCCCCTATAGACTTGATGATGAGTAGATTTGGATCAAATCCGCAACACTCTCGTATTGTTGTTGGTGACAATTGGTTCGGTTCCCATTCAAAGAACAAACAGTAAATCCCATGTGATGTACTCTCTCTACTTTGTAGATGTGACAACTGATTGAATTTTGCATGAAAATGATTTGTACTTTTATCTTTCAATTTATCTCGTCCTTTTTTATTTCCTTCCTTTTCCATGTAAGTTCTTTTTCCTCTCAGACAAGGTCACATGGATGAAGGAGCCTTATTCAATTTTCATAGACTAGACTAGAGAGTCTTTATAATTTTCAAGCATTTTGACAGTACAAGCAGAACAACTGGGCATACATGTGATGTAATACCCGAAAAAAAAGAAGGAAATTATACTTTACTATATGTGATTTGTTAAAAAAACACTTACTTTACCCACCTGATGTTATTTTTATTTGTCTCCCGTTACCCAACAGTTTATCTAAATGAATAAATTTGTATTTTTGTTATCCTTTTATGTTTTTCTCTTCTCAAAACATAGAAACCTAAAAAATCAAAGAAAAAAAAAAAGATCTACAAGCTAAGTTTTGTAAAATTAAAACTTAACTTTTACATCTTCTTTTCATATATCAACTTTTAGATTTCTATTTTAACACATTAAAAAAAAGTGTTAGCAAAAATCACCCAATTAAAATTAAGCCAAAAGGGTCTCAAAAGAAAGCAAAAATCATTTCATAAAAACTACAAAAGCAAATTACCCTCCACTGCTGATGAATGTGTCGGAAGTAGCTTTATTCACGTTCCAAACCATGATTTTTATCTCTACATAACCTTCGATTTACTCCAACTTATATTTGTGGTTGAATGTCGGATTCTTACCACCATCTATATACAAATAAAACCAAAAAAACGTATAAAAAAAAAAAAAAAATCTTTGAGTTTGAATTCAGATCCGACAGAGAATTTGGTACAAACCAGTAACAACTGCACCAAAACAAAAACGACATTGAACAAGAGTGACATACATGGAGATAGATGTGATTGGATATTATTTTTGTTGTCGTTGTGGTTGTTATCTTCATTAGAGTTTAAAGCTATAAGAAGAAAGGGATTGAAGAAGGGCCATAGAAACTATTACCAGTGACCTCAAGAATTTGGTTTTGAACGCCAGTAATCGACATGATGGATATGAATTCAGCAGCTATTTTGTTGGAATTTGATAAACCCTCGTACAGTATTACTGCAGCGATTTAGTTGGATTTTTCATTAATATATTATGCGTAGGATCAATGTTCCTCGAAGTTTTGTGCAAGACCTAAAGAGTCTCACAATAAAAAATTGAAATTATGTGTTTCCTCTTGCCTTGAGGAGTTCAGTACAGTATTGTCCTGAGCCAAGGTATTTGCCAGGGATCAACTTTTTGTTTGCTAATATATATATATATATATATATATATATTTTAAATGGGTTAAAATAGAAGATTTAAAAGTTAGTAGGTGGAAAGAAAATGTAAAAGTTAGATTTTAATTTTTATAAAACCTAGCTTTTAGATCTTTTTTTCCTACTAATTTACTCCTGTTTTTAACAAAGGTGGCAATGGGAGATAAACGGAGTTAATCTCAAGTGGGTAAAGTATCAATTTTTAAATCACAGGTAGGTAAAGTGTTTTTCGAGCAAGTCAGGTGGGGAAAATGTAATTTTCCAAAAAAATAAAATAAAATAAAAGGAAGGGTATTTAAGTAAATTTGTTTATGGGTCAATTTTATAATTAAATTATTAAGGGGATTTTTAGAAAATAAGGTTGAAACCCTAGCGATATATAATCTAATTTAAGTCAGCATATAATGACAGATATTTTGAGAGATGAGACTACCTAAAATACTCAAATGGGTAAAATATCAATTTTTAAACCACAAGTAGGCAAAGTATTTTTCGAGCAAGTCAGGTATGCAAAATGTAATTTTCCAAAATTTTTTTTTTTAAAGGAAGGGTATTTAAGTAAATTTGTTTATAGGTCAATTTTATAAATAATATTATTAAGGGGGCTTTTAGAAAATAAGGTTGAAACCCTAGCTATATATAATCTAATTTAAGTCAGCATGAGAGAGGAGACTATCTAAAATACTCAAGTAGAGAAAGTTTAACTGTACAATTGAGGTAAGATCCTAAAAATCTCTTTCTTGTCAAATTTAAACTTTATTTGGAATTAGAGTATTTTTTTTTTATGTGGGTATTTTGGCTAGTAGTGAAATTATTTAATTATTCAAGAGTTTTAATGATGCAAATGAAGAAAACTTTGGATTTATTTTCGGTAAACTAGATGCTGTTACTGTAGAAATTTTTTTTTTAATTTTTTTTATTTTCAGTAACTTAGGACTTGTTTCGTACATGTGTTTAAATATATGTTTTCAGTTTTTAAACAATATTACATATATTTTTACATATTTTTTACTTATACATAATTTTAAAAAATAAAAATAACATTATCAGAACAACGTTACCATACGGCACTTGACCTTTATCTATGCCTTTTGTTGCGTTGAGTAGAGATAGAATTTGCAGATTTTTAGCCTTGATGAGACAAGTTCCTACACATCCAAGGAATAGTATAGGTTTGACGAGTTGAGGTCTAACAAGTTAAAAAAAAAAAAAAAAGCAACACGTTTTTGTTTTTTATTTATTTTTATTTCTACCACCTGCCACCATTATCATCTTTGGAGATGATGACAACTCCAAGTGCAAACTAAAAGTCACTTGTAAAAGAGAGCAACACGTGAATTACTCTTCAGGTACATGTTTTTGTTTTTTTATTTATTTTATTTTTTTATTTCTATCACTTGCCACCATTATCATCTTTCGAGATGATGTCGACTCCAAGTGCAAACTAGACCATAATTTTTTGATTGGAAACCTATAATTTTTCACTATTAATACCCTAATATAACTGTATAAGACCTATAGAATTCATCAAGGTAAAATTCTTAGAGAATCTTATTTGCCATAGTCTCCTTGTGGATGTCTAAGCCTAGAGTTGGTGTTTTAGTCCAGATAGGTCTTTGGTAAATAGTTCTTTCTATCAGAAACTATCATGGCAAGTCCATCTTTGGAAGTAACTGATACCACTAAATCTGTTTTTGACCTTTCTCTTCGAAAGTCTACTGCAAATAGGCTAGACTACTTGTACAAAATTTCCCATGTACCTGAGGATAGTAAAATCCCTATTACTGATTTTCCTATTGTAAATCCTTATACCGTGTTTGATAAACCTTAAGTCTCTTTCAAAAAATCCATAAAAAAATTGTTAGGTCCCTCTTAGTCTTCTACTGTAAAGGAGTATGTCAAAGCCTCTAAATTTGACCAGTATAATATTCCAGCAAGTGAAACAGAAAATTTCATTACCCTTGCCCTTCCTAGAGAATTTGTAATCTCATGGCAGAAACAGGGATACACACACTTTCACTTTGGAGCAGTAACGCTGGCGCTAACTTTCCATGGAAGAAAGGGACTCCCTATAGTCTCTAGAATTTCACTTCTTGATTCCAGATTTTTGGAATGTTAAAATACTATCATAGGGATGGTCCAAACCACTTTAAATGCGGCAACAATTTTTGTTACCCTTTTTCCTAACTTCAATATGTCTCTTAAGGACCCTCATCTTTGTGATGCTCTTAAAGTACAAGTCCAAATTACAGGAGCTTCTCAAGTGTAGGATACATTTTTTGCCTCACTTCACTACCAGCTGGCTTATAGACTTCAAAATCATGCTTTTGACACGGCGGTTCTAGACATAGCCCAATCCAATGATGCGTTGTTGATTCAAGTTGATCCGGGAATGACACCCATGCGTACTTTTGTCCCAAGACAACTCAGCAAAGATCAGATGACTTCTCTTTTTCCAGAATCATGGATTATGAAATATGAGATGCTTCATCAAGCAACCAAACTGATTCAGTCAAAAGATCCTCTCTTTATCAGAAAAGCAAATGGTGAAGTAGAGACAAAATTCTTGACAGAATCACCAGAGAAGAAGGATGTAACAGTCTTTCCAACTCAAATTGCTATGCTTCAACCAGTATCCTATGTTGGAGAAGATGTTCTTTAAATCAAAGCATTTCAAGAAGACAGAAAGCCTTGTTATGAAGGGAAATCACCCTCTGGTCACATATGGTGGGACATTTGTGATTGTGTTGATTGCCAAGAGGAAGAAGTTTTTGAAGAGGATTATTCTAGGAGAAAGAAAAGATCTTCCCAGCAAAAGCTCAAAGAAAGATATGAAGCAGGAGATCCAGAAGTTGACCTTCTGGGAGAACCCTCCAGAAAGTTTGATTATTATGTTCTTTATCCCAAAACCAAAAAGAAAACCTCTCCCTCTCCCCCTTCATGTAAAGAAAATCATGACCAAAACCAGAAATCTCCATTAATCCCATACTACCAGAAAGTTCTTCCCCAAAACTCAAAATACCAACCCCTTCCTACTGGACAAACTCAAAAACAAGAACTTTCCCCCCATTATATGTTTGACCAAGCCTCGCCTTCCTATTCCCAGAACTTTCCTCCATTAGAAAGATTTGACCACCCCTAAACCAATACCAAACATGTCTGGAAAATAAAAAAATCTTGTTGGAACTAATTCAACTTCGGCAGAAGCAGCTTTAAACTGGCAAGCAGAAAATGTTGTAGCACAAACAAAGCCCTTTCTAAAATCTTGGATAACCAGCAAAGGATGGCTGAAGCAGTTACTCATACCTTTTCATCTTCCAATTCTCTTATTGAAGATTTGAAGAAGAAAATCAAGACAGTTGAACAGGAATTGGCAATCATTGCTTCTACAGTCAAGGACTTGTCTGTCTCCTTTTCTCTTATTGGACAAAAAGAAAAAGAGAAAAAGCAGTTGTTTAATGACTCAAGAGAAGATCTAGTGCTTCCAGTAATTGAGGATACTGACCTAGATTTGTCTGACCTTGGCCTGGAAAAGGTGCTTATGGCGAATGATGAACCAAAAGTAGAAGAAGATGATGTTCTTTGCCCTAAAAAGCCTCCATCCCCTCCACCAATTTTTCCTCCACCACCCTTTATCCCAGAATACCAAACAAGGTTGGCTTACTTGCCAGCTACAGATTCAAAACATTTTTTCACCCTAGATAATGCTCCTCCTTCCAGATGGCATGATGAGATCTTTAGCATGTATTCCTGGGGTATTGCTGAACTTCAAGCCTCGAATGCCACTGTTGCCCAGATTATTGCTAAATTTGTGGCAAGGATTACAGAAAGACTAAGAGAATGGTGGATTAATCTAGGAGAATACAGACAAAGAGATGCAGCCCAATGCAACATGTTGGAAGATTTTTTCACAATTGTCCATAATGAATTTCTTGGCTCAGTGACTCATTACATAGAAGTAGGCCAAGAAGAATTCCTCTTGGTGAAATGTTGTTCATTTGAAAGGAAAGATTTGGAGAAACATTTTGACAGAATGTCAAGGAGATACTACTCTTTTAATGGTATGGATGATGTTAACGCCAAGCATACTTTTCTCAACTCCCTTCCTGAACCATTAGGAGATGAAACTCTCCGTATGACGAATCTCCAAAAAATAACTCTGCAACAAGCTTCCTTGGGAGAAATTTATCAGCATCTGCTCATTGCTCTGGAAAAGCTCTGTAATCAGAGGAAATTTCTTTCTGAAATTGACAAGGTCCATAGCAAACTTAAAGACAATTGTAGGAGAAAAGACTTGCAAATAAAGTGCTATGAGAAAAATTATGCCTGTCCACAGAAAAAAAGAGATCATTTCAAAAAATATTTTGGAAAGAAGAGACATTATGCAGGAAAAAAGAAAAAAAACTTTCAGGAAGAAAAAATGGAAGTTTCTTAGAAGAAAGCAGTTTAAAGGAAAAACTTCGAAAGTTTGCTTTGTATGCAGAAGACTAGGTCATTTTGCGAAAAATTGCCCTAAAAAGGAAAAAGCAGCAAAACTTCTTGAACAAGCCCATATCCATGCAGAGGATATTCCTTTCTTGGATGTGAAGTCACTTTTTTCCTTGGATGATGATTACTCCCCTCAAGCTTTGGCAGTTATGGCTTATTCTACTTCGGAAGAAGACTCAGATCCAGACAGTGAATATGATTCAGACCCAGAAATCCAAACCATTTACACATCCCAACCAATTATAGCTCCCTCGACCAATCCAACCCCCATAGCCTAAGTACACCTTCTCCTTGATACCTACTCTAGACCCATTCTGGTGATAACCTTATTTGATACAGGAGCAGCAGTAACAATCCTTCATCCCAAAATTTTACCTGAGGAATTTTGGCTACCCTATCACCAAATGTTTAGAGCAACAAATGGAGAAACATTCCTCATAACCCTAAAAAGTAAGCCTATCCTCATCAGAATCTTTCCAACCCTAACCATTAAACACCAAGTTCTTGGATCCCCTTTTACAGGCAAAGACCTTCTTATAGGATTTGATCTGCTTCATCAAATACCAAGTCTCAGGTGATCTTCAAAAGGACTCATGCATAAACAACATCTTCTCACTTGGACCCAAGTACCCCATTTATTTACTGTTGACCCTTTTGATCCTTTGAAATTCCAAATTATCAAAGACTGTTGTGCAAATAGCCATTTTGAATTCCTCCTTAAAAATCCAAATCCTTTATGGAAAAACCCAAAATTTTTCATATACCTCTCATTCAAGAAAAATGAAGATGTCATCCCCACAAAAGCCAGTCACAGAGGAATGAACCCAAAACATTTAGTCCTGGCCACTCAAGAACTATCTACTCTTCTTTCTGAAGGCCTCATTGAACTTACAACTTCTCCCTGGGCATGTGAAGCCTTCTATGTAAATAAGCATGCTGAGCAAGTTCGAGGCAAACTCAGATTGGTAATTAATTACCAGGATCTTAATCACTTTCTTACAGATGACAAATTTCCTTTGCCAAACAAGAGCTCTCTTTTCTAGCATCTTTCAAATGCAAAAGTATTTTCAAAGTTTGATCTTAAAGCAGGATTTTGGCAATTAGGAATCCATCCAGAAGAAAGATACAAGACGGTTTTTTGCATCCCAAACCACTACTACCAATGGACGGTCATGCCTTTTGGTCTCAAAAATGCTCTATCCCAATTCCAAAAAGCAATGGTAATGTTATTCCAGCCACTTTTGGCCAATGCATTAATCTATGTGGATGATATCCTTTTGTTCTCAAAAGATGAAGAATCCCATGCCAAGTTGCTCACTAAATTTTATAATTTAGTAAAATCTCAAGGAATAATGCTTTCAGAAAAGAAAATGGTCATAGGACAGTTTTCAATAGACTTTTTGGGAGTAAATATCTCAGATGGAAAGTATACTTTGCAGCCTCACATAGCTACTTCTTTGAGTGAATTTCCAGACAAGTTCACAAGCGCCAAGCAGATACAACAGTTCCTTGGAATTGTAAATTACATGTCAGACTTCATTCCAAAAGTCTCCAGATACAGGAATTGTTTGGCTTAGTTGTTGAAGAAATCTCCTCTAGAATGGAACTCTACTCACACAGAAGCGGTCCAACAATTGAAAAGGTTATAAAAAAAGCTTCCTCCTTTACAGATTCCAAGACCAGGCAAACGGATATTGCAAACAGATGCAAGTGATGAATTTTGAAGAGATTAATGGCAAGAGAAGTATTTGTGGCTATAAAAGTGGTGCATTCAAGCCTTCAGAACTTCACTACCACTCTACTTTCAAAGAAATTCTTGCAGTCAACCATGGAATTGAAAATTTTCAGTTCCATCTTCTTGGACATAATTTTTTGGTAGAAATGGACATGTCTTCCTTTCTTAAGATGCTCCAGTTCAAAAGGAAAATGCTTCCACATCCCCAGTTACTCAGATGGTCAAATTGGTTTTCACAATGGTCTTTTCAAGTCAAGCACATTAAACGTAAAGATAACCTTATCACTGATTACCTTTCTAGGAAACCTCCAGTCCTTAATACCACTATTATTCCTCCACCCTTGTGTGTATGTCCTATTACAGATCCATCCTCGTCCTCAGGCTCTTCCTCTGCAAATCCTGATGATACCCTTAGCATGATAAAAAACCTTCCCTCAAAAATAAAAGACCAAATCAAGACCTTGACCCTTGAAGCCAGATCCAAAATAATTATTAAAATCCTCCATGATTATCTTAAAAAGCACTAGTGCCACTTCCTTGCTATTTTTCCTGACATAGACCAACCATGAAAAACCCCTTTTGAATTTTTGATAACCAATTGGATGGTTGCACATTATCTCTATATGTGGTATTTACTCAATGAGTATTACCTGTGTCTCCATTTTGAACCAGAGTTTTACAAGTATATTTTCCCTCAAGGAAATAAATATTTTCATAAATTCTGGTTTGAAATTTTGAAAAATGATGCTCATAATGGTGAATGGATAAAGTATCCCAAAACAGAACACCCCAAATTTGGCCACAAAGTCACTTCAACCTGTTTAGTTGCCAAGCTTAATTCAAAGAATAATATTCGAGCACAAGGAATTTTCCATCCTGCTGAGATGTATTGGGTTACTAATTCAGATGGTTCTCTCCACACACATTTGGATGTTTCTTGGGTATCCTGTTATCATGCTCTCACAATGGCAGAATCCCTTAATAAGGGTATTTTTTCCTGAAATAATAAGCTTAATTCACCAGTTATTCCAACCCTACACCTCTTTGAATTATGCCCCTCCTTATGGCAAAACCCACATTTCATAGGTCTATTTGACCTAGAAACTTTGTATGAGTTGTTTGGCTCATCTGTATCTTTCTTTATTTTCATTGGTGGCCTGCTTGGAGGCTTGTACACAATTGAAGCAGCAAGGGTAGGTTGGTCGGTTTCAATCCATTCATCTTAGCCAGGCAGTGGGGTAATCATCTCCTTATATGCAGCCACATAGGCATCCTTTATATAGCATGCATGCACATAATCCTCAAGCCTCTCCAAATTCTTATAGATTGCTGCAACACCATGTTTACATGGGATTCTTGTCAATCTCAAACTCTACAACTATAATACTTTCTTCTAAGGTTAACCACATTTCTCTCATACTCATTATCAACCTCATATATAAAGCAACCTGATGGAACAACAGAAAATGACCTAGAATCAACTTTCAATTGCTCAAGCTTCTGCACTATGTTTGGACATATGTCACTAGTGAATTTTTCAATCCCAGTCCTCTTTTTGTACATTCTAGTCATCAACCTAACCCTAATCCATTCTAGCATGACAATGATAGGCTTATCCCTAGCTTCTAGTATCATAGAATTAAATGACTCACTAAGATTGTTCACATAACAATCAGAGATGGCCCTTGAAGTGAAATGTGACTTAGTCCATTGGGTTGGTTAGATGTCTGCTAGATACTCCCATACTTTTTTGTCCAAGTCCTTCATATCTTGCATTCTCTTCTCAAACACTTTAATTGTTGTTGCTGCAACACACCTCCATAATGCAGCCTTTAATTCTAAACCCTTGAAGTTTAACTTAAAGTTGTTGTAAATATGCTTCACACAAAATCTATATTCAACTATTGGGAACAACATCTCCATGGTAGGTATCAATCCCTGGTTATCATAAATACAATAAAAAAACATCCAAAGAACAAAAATGAACACCATCTACCTAAGAACAAAAACAAAACTTTCAAAAAGCAAAAATGTAATGATTAAGAACAAACAGAAATCTCAAAAAGCAAGTGAATTGTATTACCTCCTACCTATCTGAAATGAACACTAAATTCAGCTCATCAGGCCTCTTAATATCATCTGCAAATGTTTGTAAAAACCACACCCAAGAATCCTTGTTTTCTTGCTCAACTATACCTAATGCAACAGGGAAAATATTGTCATTCCTATCCCTTGCAGTTGCTGATAATATATGTCCATCAAACTTGCCCTTCAAGTGGCAACCATCTAATTCTACTATGTTTTTGAGCTTGGTATAGAACTCATCAAACGACTCATCCTCCTCCATCTTAATCTCTTCAAAGCTCGTAGTAAGCCTCTGAAGTTTTGAATCCTTGACAGCCTTAGTTCCTTCATAGGTTGTCTGGAGAATAGTCCATGCTTCCTTAATAGTTTCAGTAAATGATATCTTTTTGAATTCCTCATTCATGACTACATTGAATAGAGCATTCAATGCCCTCCTTTTGAAGTTTTTCGCCTTGATCTTAGCATCATCCCAGTCAGTCGACACTTCCATAGGTTTGGTCCAACCTATCTCCACAGCTTACCACATTTTCTCATCTAAAGACTGCAAGAAAACTCTCATATGTACTTTCCAGTATGCATAGTTAGTGCCATCAAATAAATGAGGTATAATAAGAAACTATTCTCTATCCATGACAAACAGTGGTCAATGGATCACATAACAAATATTAACCTTAATCAGAGCGTGCTTGCTCTGATACCACTTGATAGGCCAACAATGTATTGACCCCTTGTGATGAATTAATTGATTAATTAACCAAGTTTATTAATTAATCAAATTAACATGCAAAATCCGTGGTAGCACAAACAAATCACCAATTAAACTAAATATGCAGCGGAAATTAAATTGACACAGTAATTTGTTTATGAATGGGGAAAACCTACATTGTAAAAATCCCATAGGGTGATTTTAAGGTCACCATTCCCGAGAATCCACTATTATCAAAACAAGCAGTTACAAGTAAAGGAATCTGAGTACCTTATACCAACCTATAGTTGAACCCTTACCCCAATACCCAATTGGACTTGTTCTGTAGTGACAATCTTTCATTTTCAATGCACGGCTCCCAGTACATGACTAACCAATTGAGCGGATCCTAGTATGCGACTTAATCACCAACTTGAGAAGAATGTTGGTTGCAAAGTTCATCAGTTCATCACACGATGAAGATCACGAAACTTCTTGGTCACAAAACCCTAAGGTGTACAAACACAGCAGCTTCTTCAAGAAAAATATGAACTAGGGCAAATTTTGTCTCCGATCACAATTTGCATAAACAAGACTTTACTCTACACTTGTGCAACTTGTGTAATATTTGACGGTCCTTAAAATAATTCTTATGTATGTTTAGGGTTGTGAGAAAAGAAGACCTAAACACATACTCATGGATTGGATGAAAAACAGCTCTGAAAAACTGAATTTTATAAACCTCCATAGATAGGGTATCTATCAAGCTAGCTGTCGAGTTTCGGGCTTCATAGCTTTTTAAACCTTAATAGATGCTAGCTGTTGAGTTTTAAAGCCCTACACTTTCTCACTTGATTCTTGGATAGACTTGCATAGCTTTAACACTTGAACTTGAAACCTTATTTCTTGAAGTATTAAACACATCCTAGATCTACCCAATTACAAGTAAAGTGCATTGTAAGGGTCTTTTTTTGGACAGTACCTAAGCCCAAGTAGAAACAAGGATTTTAGGCCCTTTTCTTGTTGTTTGATGGACTGGTCTTGGTTCACTGCAACTAAATAGGAGCTAATTACGAACCAAGTTGTGTGCAAGTCACATAAATCTCTTCAAGGCAAAAATGCGATTCCTCTTAAGTAATAAAATACCATTATAAGTGTTTTAGTGTCATAAAATGACCCTTTACTTTTATGAAACAAGTAATATAATTATTCATAATATTCACAATGAGAAAGAGATTGAAATAGAGTATTTGAGGCTTATCTTTTATTGTGTAAACATTTAAAAAAAGTTCCTTTACTTGGTACCCCGGGCGTACTATCGTAGTTCCCAAGAGTACTAGGCATGTAAGAACCCAAAATGCTAATTCTCTGAACTATATAATCTTTTTTCATGCTTATTATGTAATAGAGTTTTGTCATTTCCCTTTACTTCTGTAGGTCCTGCATAAGAACACACTATACAATACACATATCTTCAAATAATTGTTAGTTTCTTAGATTAGGATATACATTCTAATATATATACATATATGTAAATAAATTTCAAAAGAATGAGCCAGCCACGAGGATCCTGGCCCCAATTCTCATAGACTTAGTGCTTTTGCACAAGACTTGTGAGATTTGAAACTCAAGTCCAAGTAGCTTTGCTTGGGCATTGCCTTCCAAGATAGTCAAGTGAGGAGGATTTTGTGGGAGAGAGTAAAATCTGATGTGTGCATGTTTTTGACATATGTTTCTTTGGAGGCTAAGTGATATTTTGAATGATCTCAAGGATGTGGGACAAATTCCTTCACCTTTGCTCTCTTATTTTGTTTCTTTCTTTCTCTTCCTTGCTGGGCTATTAAAGCTCTAAGAATATATCTTTTGAACTTCTGAACTATCTCTCTAAATCCCCATTTTTCTCCCCCTCCAAAATCCCCATTTTCTACTATGCCTTAGTGTTCCTTTTATAGTAGACCTAGCCTGGTACCTTGGGCGAGGACACCCCTGGTCTGCTGGGTAAACCATGTCCTCTGGAACCTGAAAATGTGCATTGGGCAAAGGTTTAGCTTATTTAGACAATTATAACTCAAAAGGGGCATTGACTTTAGCTATAAGTGAAAGATTCCTTTTTGGAAAATCAAAACAATGGGTGGGCTGCTTAGTGTACTGTGACAGTTTTGTTGAAAATGACAATTGAGAGAAAATTGTGGGGAGGTTTCATGCACATGGGAGAACTAAGTTTTCCATTGGTTCATGCATTCCAAGCAAATATATAAACCAATGGAAACCCTCGGGATCCTCCTTTCACTAGAAATCACTCCCTTACTGACCAAACCATTCCTCCCTTATTATCCACTCGGGATCCCACGGGCTTGGACCATGGGTTACAAAGATAATACCTGATTTTACTGGATTTTTTAATGGTTTTTGTTGGAAATATGAACATAAATCTTACTGTATATTCTCTAGTCTGACTGGGATTCTTCTTCTTGCTGCATATCCTCTGGCCTGACCGGGATCCTCTTCTAGCCTGACCAGGATTCTTTTCTTTTTTCTTTATTATTATTATTCATTTCTTTTTCCATATTTTTGGGATTTTGGGCCTTCATGGTCCTTCTTAGCTTCATGAATTGGGCCTTCTTTTGTTAAGGCCCATGGTCTTTCCTTACTTTTCATGAAATAGGCTTTCTTGTGAAATTTTGGTCCTCAACATGCGTTTTATCAAAGGATTAGCTAATTATATAAAATATTAACATATGTTTATAACATTGAATCACATATGTCTTAACATTAAGTGATAAAATGCATAATTTCCTTACGGCTTCAAATTTTGAGAGATAGAAGTAATCCAACCAAAATCTCTCATTCTTCTTTAAATCAAAGCTCTAAGTAACTGAATACTTCAATATTTAGATAATACCTAACCATTGGAATCAGCAACATGGAAGGCCTTTTTTGTTTTTTCCCTCAAGATAAACAACTCATACCAGGAATTAGTCTAACATAGTAAAGCATATTAAGATTGCATAACAGCAAAACATCCATAATGCAGGAAAAAAAAAGTGGAGCACTATTACTTAAAATCAGTAAGAATTAAATAGACTCAAAATGTGGTCACATGTAAATTCTACAAGAATAGGGAACAAGATCCTCTTTGTGCTAATGGATTTCAGGTGGTGTCCCAAGTGTGTTAACACCTCAATAACTTGTTAGTGACATTTCCATGTATAAATCTAGTATATTTATCAAAGGGGAGCATGATCTTTCCTCATTTCATGGAGAAAATAGAATTTTTTTTTTTTTTTTTTTAGTTTCGGTGTTGAGTTAACAATTTTAAATTTCAAACTTCAAACCCAACTAAACAATATCACATATCAAGATCCACGCTTTTAATCAAACTATATTTGGGAGATCATTAATAATTAATAACAGGTGTTTTGCCTTTTATTTAAAAGTATCTATTGCTTTGAGGTTTGAAGGAACCCATTACATATTTTAGCTTCAATGTTGAATTAATTGGACCATTTTAAAATCTTCAATTCTAAGTTCTCGTTTCATATGTGGCAACCCCAAGCAATAAATCAAGTATCATATAAATGGTTGGTGGGTTGGTGGGTATTCCATAAAAAAGAAGTTATCATATAATTAAGTGGATACAGATGAAGTGGGTTGCACTATGTGGATACGAGTATTAATTAATGAGTAGTTGTGGAGCCTTTATTAATTGCCCTGTTCAGATGAAGCAGAGGGTAAAAAGTTAAAAGAAAGGATGGAAAACAAAACTTTGAAAAGAGAGAAGGGAGAAAGTATAGCATGGCAAGGAGAGAGTAGCTGAGTACAAAGATTCTATGCTGAGAAAGGAGAAGTAACAGAGTTGTGTGAACCAATGCAGTGGTGTTCCAGCTAGGGAATTAATGAGAGAAAAACAAAACTATACGACTATGCAAGTTGTGCAGACTGAGAAGAGTAGAGACTGAACAGGGAAGCAACCAGAGATGCTGGGATGCATGGACGCGGCATCTAGCCCAGCGCACCCGCGTCCGACGTGGCGGGACGCGGCGACGCGGGAGGGACGCCGCAGACCGCGCGTCCGTGCCGCGTCGTGCCGCGTCCCGCCACGTGGCAGCTCCCGAATCGGGCCGACGCGGCTGAAATCGGCGCCGACGTGGCCCAAATCGGGCCGACTCGGTCCGTATCGGCCGTATCGGCCATATCGGTCAATATCGGCCGACGACCGATACAGCCAATATGGCCGAAACAGGTCGAAATCGGCCGTGAAAATCGCCGGAGAGGCCGAAATTCTGACCTCAGATGCGTTTCTTGCCTTATTCTTTGTTTGTTTTGTGAATCAAGTATATTAATGTGTTTTTTAAGAATATTTTAATAGTAAAAATATATAGAAAATATAAATAAAAATATTTTTAATAATTTTTTAATCGCCGAGTCCCGCCGCACCCGCACCCTACTTTTTCAAAAATTGCCGAGTCCCGCACCCGCACCCGAGTCCCGAAACGCACCCGCACCCGCACTTGAGAGATGTTTCATAAACACGTTAAAGATGTGATGTGAGAAGTTGATGATGCAGATGAAAACAAAACTTTTGTCAAATGCTTATATAGAAAACTAGGCCATTAATTTTAACATGTAAATGCAAATGCAAACAAAACTTTTTCTGCCAAAAAAAGTGGTCAAGGGGTCACAGAACCAGATGCAGAGCGAAATGCTCCAAGGTACTAGACTCAACTCAAGCCAAATTATTCTTCAGCTGGCTGCATTGAGCAAAATGGGAAAAATATCCAACATAAAGTTATCTCTGAATTAAGAGAAAGTCACAATGTAATGATTATGTGAAGCTGTAAATACGATGAAGACCCCTGATGAACACCCCTGAGAGAGAGTGGGTCGGGTTGTAGAGAGAAGGGAAATCTGAGAAAGAAATTCTGGGACAAGAGAAAAGAGTAAAGTCTGAGGGAAAGAAAAATGACTTTGGCTTTGTCTTTGAGTCACAATGATTCAGTGGTACACACCAAATTGAAGGGAAAATGCCGCACATTTTTTCATATCTGTTCAGATTGATCCATATATTTTTCCATTGATTTTAGGCTTAGTGGCACTCAACTTTAGAAAATTAATTATCAGTTCTGTTTTCATTAATTCCTTTCAAATGTAGTTTACACATTCCAATTATTGTATGCCCCGCATTTCATGTAGATTTTGGATTGAACAAATGATGAAAGTTATATATATTGTTCACGTCGTGATTGGCGGGATGTATATCTTTGAAATTTGGTTTGGTACCTAACAATTCGACTGATGAACACCAGAGAGTGGGTCGGATTGTAGAGAGAAGGGAAATCTGAAAAAGAAGTTGTGGGACAAGAGAAAAGAGTAAAGTCTGAGGGAAAGAAAAATGACTTTGGCTTTGTCTTTGAGTTTTGGGTATGTTCTATATGTTCTTCATGTTCAAGATTTGAGTGAGAGTGTTTTGATCTGTTTGGGGTTTTGTTTTTTACATTTTCTGTGTTAGAGTAACAGAAAGTAGAGAGGTGGGTTACGGCACAGTAACGGTGAGAATCATAGGTGGGCAAAGTGTCAAAATTGAAACCACGGGTAGACACATAGAATTAGAGGCAAACCACAGGTGGGTAAAGTGTAATTATCCCTATATATATAATTATGCAAAATATCGAAAATATTCAAAGTTGTCTTGGATGGAGGAAAATTACAATTCCATTGCAATGTTATTAACTTATTATGTAAAATCTTTTCCCCTGTGCTAGCTAAAGTAATTCTATGACACTAATATAAATTAGGGTCTCTCTGATTCAATTAGGACCATAGTTTCTGAATTTTTACGCAAATTTAAATCAATAAAATGAAGTTTTACAGTCATTAACTCAAATCCATTGTCCAACATCACTCAACGGAACAAGTCAATATGATCTTTCACAATAAAGTAATTGATGAAACTGTCATTAAACGACTTATTAATAGATGAATAGTTCACTTCTAGCAGATAAATAGTTCACTTCGTAATGGTATATACATCATGATTAAAGCATGTTACCAGATCCTTATAATTACAAAATTATAAGCAAAATTGAAAAACAAGATATTATTTTTCATAATCATCAATCTACAACTCTAAAGTCCCTCTCTGCGGCTCCACCCTTGGATGCAGGAAAAATTGTAACAATTTTTAAAATTCATTACATAAGAATTGCATGTAAAATTTTGATTAAATTGTATATGTATTATATGTGAACAGAGAATTTTACATAAATAAGATATATTTTGATTAATCTATATATGATTCATAAGAAAATGAAAGTTTTTTTTTTAGAAATGGAAATGAAAAGATTTAGTATCAAATGAATAGTAGTTTTATTTTTTTATGAGTACTACATTGAATTGTTTATAAATTAAATTTGTTCACCTTATTTTACCATGTGGTAGAACTTTGATCCATGTTTGGGGGCACCCTTGAATCATAATTGTATTATGAGACCCCTTTCTTTTCTTCTCTCATTTCTAATCTTGTCAAAGACATGTCCTACGGGCAAAATGGCCCATTAGCATTAATTTTTGAAATATTTAGGCCCGAAACACTGTTTGGGAAATATATTGGAAAGTACCACTTTTTGTGGTACTCGAGCTTGGTAAGCTCGAGTACCCTATTTTTCTGTTCCAGCGTGGCACTTGACATTGGCATCTGAATTTAAGGTCTCTCTTCACCCTCACCCTTACCAGAACACAGTCTCACTCTCACTCTCACTTACACCTAAACGTTCAAACCCCAAACGTTCAAACCCTCACACCCTCAGACCCTCGGCGGCAGAAATTAAAAACGTCGTTGTGATCGCTTTCGTGTAGGGAGTGGAATCGTGGTCTCCATCGCCGTCGCGCCTGAGGGAATAGGAGAAGGGAAAGTGGTGGTTGTTGGAGGAGCGATGGTAATGGACTTTCCATTGGATGACAGTGGTGCGACGTCGTCTTCGTCCTCATCTTCTTCTTCGCCCTTTCTTCGCCATTTCCCCTTCAATGGCTCTTTGTAAGCTCTCTCTCTCCGAAAAATTTGAGTTCTTTTTCTCTTAATTTTCACTAATCCAACTGGTTTTGGCGCTGCAATTCCATGTCTTGGTTTTTGTTTTAAATTTTCAAGAAATTTCATACTTTTTTGAATTTTGGTGCATAATGTGTTGTGAAGAACTTAGCATGTTGATTTTTTTGAAAAAAGTTCTAATTTTTTTATCTGGGTTTTAGTTTTTGGTGAATAATGTGTTGTGAAGAACTTAGCTAGTTTGATTGTGTGGGTGTTGTGAGGTTGTGTTGGTGATTTTGGAACTTAGTGTGTTTGAATGAAAAATTGGAAGCACTGAAGGCTGAAGGTATAAATCTTGGACTTTTATAGCTATTTTTTTTTTTTTTTTTTTACAGAAGTGATAGAAGACTTTTATAGCTTTAAATTGCACTAATAATGTAAACTTATGTTATAGACAAACAAATCCACATTATTAAACCCCCAGCATTCATTGTAAATGAAAAGAGATACTACTACAAATCTATCATTTAACAAAATGGCGATTTCCACTAAAAAAAGAAAGAAAGAAGGGGGGCATTGTTAGTACGGACCAAATTAAGATAAGATGGACCACATAATTGTGTTTATGTGGACCAAGTTAAATGTTAAATTACTGTGAATTATGGTCTTATGCATTGTCTTTGGGGTGACACAAGAATTGTGTTTCCTGCATGTGCTTCATGATTCTCTTAATGTATAAATTCAGTTTAGGATTCTATTATTGAAAAGGAGATCATTACTAGAATAAGTACACCTCACAGGAAAAAAAAGGTTAGTCCATAATTAAGGTTGTGGGGTGTGTATTCTCTGGGAAAAAGAAAAAGGTTTTGAGGGTGCGCATCCCCTGCCCATCTCACCCTAAAATCCATATTTTTCATGTTTCCTGTCTTTTTATGTAAGCTCCCTAATAAGTGGGCTGCCATCTCTTTCAAGCTTAAAACACACTAACATCCCCCATCATGTGTAATCCCATCCAACAACCTTGATATTAGTGTAGACCTTAGTGCTGTAAGCATGTGGAATAGATGAAATTACCAGAATAGGGGATTCCTAAGATTCAAACATAAGAGCATCCCCATCAGCTTGTGCATAAATTTTTCCATTTTACACATCTAAAACTTACTTTTTCTATTTTACACTCTCATTTTTACAAAACACCCACATCAATTTGTCTATTATACACGTTTATTCAAATAAAATATTACTAAACCCAACCACCATCATCCCGATCAATACCCAGCCACCATCAATGATTAATCCCCAGCTTCCATCAACCCGATCAATACCCATCAACCCGATCAATACTCATCAAAATCATCAAAACCCAGCCACCATCAACCCACAGATCAATACCCACGGATCAATACCCATCAAACAAAACTGATCAAACAAAAAATTTAAAAAGGATCAAAGTCTGGTGTTTATTGGTGAGGCTGGATTGATTGGCGAGGCTAATCAGTGAGGCTGATCGGTGAGGCTGGACTGATCGGAGTCAGTGAGGCTGGACTGATCATGTCGATGAGACTGGACTAAGGGACCAGAGATAAAAAAAACAGAGATGTGAGACTGAGAAGCTGATCAGTGAGGCTGATCGGCGAGTCTGGACTGATCGGTGTTGGTAAGGCTGGACTGATTGTGTCGGTGAGGCTGGACTGAGGGACCGGAGATAAAAGAGCGAGAGGTGAGAGTGAGAAGCTGAAATGAGAGAGTGAGGTGAAGGAGAGAGAAAAAACTATAAAATAATAAATGCAAAAGCTACAGTAGCTGTGCATATATGCACAGTTACTGTAGCAATTGTGCATAAATGCACAATTTTAGACAAGCTGATGTGGTGTTTTTTTAGGCCAAAATGTGTAAAAAGAGCCACTTTTTCTATTTTGTAAAACTATCCACAATGTGATGTGAATGCTCTAAGACTGAAGATATGCAAAAGCTACCATGTTTTGGAATTGAAAAAAAAAAAGAGAAAATATGGAATTGAGGATTGCTTTTCCAACCACCAACTTCTCAAAAATCCCTCTTGAAATATTTTTTCAAATAAAGAGAGCCTGCCACAGAGTTTCTGGCTCGTTGATATAAATCATAAACAGAGTCTACCACAGTTTCAAGTGCGTGTGCATGTGGTGGATCGCACCCTCGCTTCTTTTAGCAGTCCTGGCCATTGATTGCAAACCAGTTCCATTGACCAAAACAGGAAAAGAGTGTCTCTAACAAATTTGAGTTTTTTCTCTTTTGGCCTGTGACTTAGTAGTAACATACGGAATCAAGTAGATTAATATATCAAATTTTCACAGAATTTTTAAACTAATCAAGTTAATCATAACAATTAAAGTAAGTAGTAATCAGTTTCAAAGGGGCTTAGAATGCTTTATATGTGAATAAGTGTGTGAATAATGGTGCCTGATAGTCGTTAACAAATGGGATACCATACCAAATAAAAATCAGCAGATTGCGACATACTATGAGCAAGATGAGCAGATTGCGACATACCAAATAAACTGATTACTACTTACTTTAATCATAACAATTAAAGTAAGTAGTAATCAGTTTCAAAGGGGCTTAGAATGCTTTATATGTGAATAAGTGTGTGAATAATGGTGCCTGATAGTCGTTAACAAATGGGATACCATACCAAATAAAAATCAGCAGATTGCGACATACTATGAGCAAGATGTTAGGGAGAAAGTTCGTGTTCTTGATTGGGCACCTATTGTTTATTCAACTGCAATAGCTGGTCATAATGTTGATAAGTATGTTCAACTGAACCATAAAAGAATATCTTTTGTTTCATAACTACAGTCCAGTTGCATTCTTTACCAAATTCTATCCTTCCTCTGCACTTCTAATTGTCTCTAAGAAAATTCTTTAGGATTAATTTTACTTCCCCACCTAGCTACTCTAGGTTGGGGGGTAGGTCCTGGTGGGGAAGTTATAGATACCTTTCCATACACTGTATATGATACCTGAGCATCTTAGCATAGTGAGTCCTAGGCTATACAGTAATCGCATTTATGCTAAGTGCAGGATCATTGTTGCTGCTAGTACAGTTGAAAAGGAGAGGTCAAGAAGGCTTAGCACTTCCATATTAAATCAAGTCGTACAGGAATCACTAGCTTTCAAATCACCTCCAAGGACTCGAGGTCGCAAGAGAGGACGTGTTTTTTACTGCACTCAGGTAATACAATATATATATATATATATATATATATATATACATATTGGTGGTAGTCTGTGTACCATGGGTGTTTTGATGCATTTTGTCAGTGATGCATTATCATAGTTTTTGAGAAAAGATTCAATTTAGAACAAATTCATTATGTTATTATGTTAGATAGAGCTGCAGTATTTATAACATACAATACTGGCCAAAAGTATGCGGTTTTAGTTCGAGTTTTACTGGATCTAAAGATGTTGAAATTTTAGGGACCCACTCCCTCTTTGAATATGTCCATGAAAGGAGTAGTAACAATGAGGATGTTAAGTTGGATTTGTGGCAACACTAGGATTGTGAGAAAGTAGTGGCGGAGACACATATTTTTGAGTGGGGCCAATTGCACCCACTGAATTATTATTATTATTTTGTGGGGTCAATTGTGAGAACCTCTGAAAAAAGATTAGATCCTATTGCAATTCTAAAAGTGGTCCTAAAAGATAAAACTCATTTAAGTATTGGCAGGTTTAGTTACATTTTTTATTAGTTTAGTGCAAAGTTTATGTTGGGTTGTTAATTTAAAAAATTGAAATTAAATTCTTAAAAGTGTTGAAGTTGCTATTTTTGAATTATTTATGGATAAATTTCTCAAGAGAAAACCAATATCAAAACAAATGCTACTTGCCCAAGAAAGTAGTAGTCACATTAACTGAACGAAATTGTTCAAAGTAAAACCATCCATCTTAAAGTTGACTTGGAAAATCTTCTTGTATATCTTGGGCTATAGGCTAAAATTTTAGAATGCCATCCAAATTATTGTGATGAAGTTAAAAGGGCATATCTACAAAAGGTTCCTTATTAACCTCATGACTGCAACTTTCCACGAAGGAAAATTGGATTTTTTTTTCATTGATATTCAATAGTGCTTGGTTTGATGAGTATGGAAATTGGTTGTAGTATAGTTAACAAACACCTTTTTGTTTTTCTTTTAAGCTGAATATTATCAAATCCATGTATTTATTTACTTATTTTATTTAAGACCCATGTGAAAAAATTCCTAGCTGCAGCTATGTGAGAATGTGAGGGTGGCATTGATGCGGGAGATGAAAGAGAATTATTATTTAATATTATTTATGTTTGCAAGTCAATTGTATTTTTATGTTTTAGGTCCTAGTAGTTTATTGGGCTTTTAGTATTTTAATTTAGAAGTAAGGTTATTTTTGTAATAAGGCAATTAGGGTTTCCTAGCCATTAAGGGTATTTTTGTAATAAGGCAATTAGGGTTTCCTAGCCAATTAGAACTAGGGTTTAGTAATCCTTTATAAGCAACCTATTGTACTCCTTGAGGAGATAGTTGATATTTTGATTAATGAAAACAATGGCCGTTTGGTCTGGTTTTCTGCTGGGTCTGACTAGAAGGATCCATAGGTTTTATTTTTACAGGTGCCTTTTCTGGATCAGCAATTTCAACGTGTGCTTCTAGATCTTCTCCATACTTAGGGCAGTTCTTGTTTGTCCTCATATGTCCAAGCTGACCACATGCCCCACAAACAAAACTCTCTCTTGCAGATTTCTTCTCCTTAAAAACCTTGACTTTATCTCCCGATATTTTGATTTTCTTACTGACTAGACCAACACTTGTGATATCATTCTTTTTCGTTAAAGCTTTCACCTTTCCATGCTTGCCTTTTTTCGCAATAACATTTTCTACCAGCTGGGAGATTGAGAGAGTGAGAGGCAGATTGAGAGAGTGACTGAGAGAGTAGCTGTGGGAATGAAGTTTATCAGCTGGGTTTTTCAGTTTGTAGTGAGGGAAGAAGTTTTGATATTTGTTGAGGAAGTTTTGATATTTGAAATTTAGAGAGTGGTACCCGAGTCCATCAAGCTCGGGTACCTTTCTGTACTGGCCGGCCAATTTTTAAGGAGTTCAGTCCATAAGCTGCCAGTACAGAATGGAACCCGAGCTTGATGGACTCGGGTACCATGAACAGTACTCGAGCCCACCAAGCTCGAGTACTAAATGGCCATTTTTTTTTAAAAAAAAATTTAATTAAACTTTCCATGTCAGCAAGCCACGGTGGATTAAAAAAATATGGTACTCGAGCTCACCAAGCTCGAGTACCAGAAAAAGTGGTACATTGCTATATTGTTCGGAAACAGTGTTTCTGGGCAAATTATTTCCAAAATTAATGGTAACGGGCCATTTTGCCCCATGTCCTACTGCTTGGGCCCAATTTGCTGGGTTTTCCCGTGTATGCATTTTTAGTAAATCACAGATTATGAAAGATCTTATGGAGAATAGAGAGTTCACACTTTGATTATTGACCTGGAAGATAGCAAAAAAATTCAAATTCTGTTTTGCATTGGTTCTTTAATGTCACATTTGCATTGATTATGGGGTGACTAGCTTGAGACATTCTAAATTCCTTCTCATTGAAAATTAGAGTGCCAACACAAAGCTATTTGTTGAAGACAAATGTTACACTAGGTGGCCTTACGTTCATGATACAAACTCAAACCATATCATTCCTCATTTTTTTCATTATCAAGACTCGTGTTTTTCATCACGTAGTTCCAATCCTAATTGGTGGTAGTATGATTACTGACTAGAAGAATAGGCCATAACCATATTAATGCAATTTTTACTGAGAATAGTGGTGGATTAGCTTTAATGTGGCGTCAAGAATGCAACTTGAAGGTGCAAAGCTTCTCCCTCAACCATATTAATTAATGCAATTTTTACTAAGTAGATATGGATTCAAATGGAGATTAACTGGTGTTTCTGGTCACCCCGAGACACATCAAAGACGACATACTTGGGCTCTTTTAGATAATCTAAGTCAACAAATGGACTTTCCTTGCGTCTCACTTGGCGACTTTTTACTGTCATCTTTAGAGAAGTATAGGATGAATGAGCGATTGTTTTACAAGATACAACTATTCAGGGTGGTATTGGATCTTGGACTGGTACTACTTTTAATGTGTGGCAAAAGTAGGCGAGAGACCACTTACAGCTAGCATATATTTGGATCTTGGACTAAAGACAATTGACAAAAACGAGGTTAAATGCTCAAGCTACTTAGGTACCAACCGAGAAGATAGAGAAGAAATCCAAATTATCTTGCACATTTTGGTCTTTAAATGTCTTGCATCAATCATGGGGTGACTAGCTTGAAACAATCTGAATTCCCTGTCATTGAAATTTGGAGTGCCAAGACAAAGCTATCTATTTGTTGAAGTCAAAGGATACACTGAGGTGGCCTTAGGTTCATGATATAAGCTCATCCATATCATTCCTCATTTGTTCATTATCAAGACTCGTATTTTTAATCGTATGGTTCCTATCCAAATGGGTGATACTTTGATAGTAAGATTACTAACTAAAGGAATATAAATCATACAACGCAAAAAAACAAACCAAGACTTGAGCTGAGACACATTGGCCATTACTAAAGCACATCTTGCTTGGCATCATCATTTCAAATAAGCAATTTTCAGTATCAACAATTGTATTAAAAGAACTACAGAGCCAGAAAAATCGAATATAGTATAAACATCAGACAAATGTACGGAGGCAATGTACCACATCTGCTAGTCACCTTTGCCTGGTATTCTGGAGTTGATTTCATATTCTACAATTTGCAGCTGAACAAGAAAATAATGCAACGTGTTCAAATATTTTACTTGACAATGCATATATCACAAAACTAGCACACTTTAAAGCAATGTTTTGCACTCTTTTAACAGTTATGGAGAGTTTCAAAATCAAGCAAATCTAGGATGGGATCAATGAGATTGTAGAGTCCCAAACAACCCTCCCCCTCACCACAAGATGCAGGTGATACAAAGAAAATTTGAAGGCTTTTACAGTGAAGATCACTGATATATCCAGGTATGAAGTTTATAACAGAGACTTTTTTTATGGGATGAAATTCTCTTTGGTTTATTCTCTCAAAGAGCTTAATCATAATCAGTCTGTAAAGACTAAAGGGGTCATGAAAGGTCACAATGAAGTAAAAGTTAACCATCATAATGAATTAGGGTACATTTAAATTTCTCTTGTAGGGGAATCAGTGTACTCACTGCAAAAGACAAACTGGTTGAGATCAAGAGTCACCCTGCCTTGCTTTGCTGTATCAAATGAACTGAATAAATTCCTGCAACAAACAAGATTAGGAATTCATAGTAGCACAATAATATTTGAATAGTATATATAGTTTAATGAATATAACTTATTTATTCCAGATTTAAGTAGTCTCAATTCACGTAATGTGTCATATGGAGTAGGAGTTTACATGTGCTAGGGCAGACCATTTGGCATAATCAAACCTAGAAGACTATAATGACTTAATGAGATCCATCAAATATAAGTCCAAAACCAGCCCATGGGCACCATGCATACCCACCAGTCCACCATGCCCTAAACTTGTACTGTCGCCCACATTTCACTAAATCAAAAAGGTACAACATTAAACATGCACTTTTTGCGAGTATAAGGGACATTTACCGAGCAGACTGTAAAAATATACAAAGAGATATGAAGTCATCCAGCCGAAATCTCCCATTCTTCTTTTGATCAAAGCTCTGAGCAACCATGGAAAATCGTATAAGTATTTTCAACTTGATAAAACCAACTGAATACCTCAATATTAAGATTGCATAACAGCAGAAAGTCTATAATGCAGAGAAACAAAAAGTGGAGCATTAATTACTTAATTGCATGATCAGCAAAAATTTAAAAAGCCTCAAAGAGGTAGTCACATGTAAATTCAACAAGTCAAAATAACAGGAAAAAAAAAAAAAAACACGCATTATTAGAAAACACAACTTTAGCTACAAGTTATTATATGCCTTAAAAAAAATTTTGAGTACCTCCCTAGTCCTATCTTCTTCATTGAATAAAAGCTTAATATACAGGTCAAGAAAATTTTTATTGAATTACGACCAATTAAGCTTCTGAAACATGATTAGCTGAACTTAAAAGGCTACTATATAAAGAGACGCCAAACAGGTCAAGAAAATAATTATTGAACTATCACCAATTAAACTACTAAATTGTGATTTTCTGAACTTTAAAAGCTTTTAGAAAAAGATATGCCACATGAAGCACTAAAAGAAGGTGCCCACCAGTTTGAATGTGAACCACATGCACAAGTCTGTTGTGCAATGACTAATGCCCCACAGACGTGTATTTTATAACTTTATCATTCCAAATCCCTAGGTGTTATTATTCAAAACTTTATGTAACTGAAAACATAAGCCTTCCTAAACATTTGCTAGAGCAATTAGGAGAAAATTAGTAACGGAGAAAATCAGCCCTGGAGATTAAAGAATTCTAAACATAATTTTCATAATAAAAGTTTCTAGCACTTATCAAAAAACCCAAAAAAAAAAAAAAAAAAAAAAGTTTCTAGTCTTATTTGTCAAAAATATAAGCTCTACCTCGCAAACTGTGTAAAAAGCAGGAGAGTCCAATGAGAAACCAATCTTCACCAACGACTGTAACCATCACTCAGAAGTTGAGGAAAAAAAAAAAGATACTTAGGGTAATCACATGGTTTCTCATCAATAGTATTGTCAGATAAAGGAAACCTCATTTATTCATCCAAACATTCTGGATTTTCATATATCTACAGAAAACTACCTCATATACGTCATCCGGAACAATATAGCCACGACCCCTGTAATGATGACAAAACATGAAAAGATAATTAAGGCAAATAAAATACTCAGTTACATCACTTAACAATCACATCATGTGAATTTATGAACATGTAAATACATCGGAGGCTTAGAGTATATAACAGAATAGCGTGTCAAAAAAAAAAAAAAAAAAAAAACAAATCACCTTTCTCGGTCAGAGAAAGCTTGTTGAACCTGCAAAGAAATCGGAAGTAGAAAAATGTAAAAGAATAAGAGATAATAAAACTTAATGATACAATTGATTCTTCTACTCTTCTAAGGTGATTCATCAAGGAAGAAGAAAGAAATTGGGTACCCAGAATCTACATATCAGAAATGTGACATAATATGGCCTGCGATGACATTTACACAGAGATACATAAAATGCACACGTTTAACCCTTCAGCCAAAACTTGGCAGAAATTGGTCTCTAGCACCAGCTAAATGTACCTCACACAGTTCCCTGACAACCCGATATTTCATCATAACAATAGTTTTCAAAAACAAAGAGGTACCACCACTATGAAAAACAAGTCAAAATAAAACAACTGCTCCTACATCTCATTGAAAGGCAAAACTACCAACATAATCAGTCTATAGCACCAGCTAAATTCACCTCTAACAATCTATCCCTAACAACTCAATATATCATCATATCAGGATTGTTCAAAAACAATGACCACACCACCACTTGGAAACAAACAAATTTATAATTTTTTTTTAAATGTGCATTAAGTCCCTAACATTTTTGGGTAAAGTTCTATTTTAGTCCTGAAATTTGAAATTTTTTTTTTTTTTTACTCAAAAATTGTAAACACACCAGGTTTGTCATTTTGTAACCTTAGCATTTATAATGCTTGCTTATGTGGCAAAATTTGATAAAGCCAAATGGCGCTCTGTTATAAAAGCAAGGTTACAGAAGGACTAACTTGGTAGGCTTACAATTTTTGAAGAACTCTATTATAGCAGCAAGGTTAATAAACAAGGACAAAACTCTAAGTTTTGCCCAATAAACAATAACTCAATAATTCTATTTATAGCTGATAAAGTGATATAAGTGGGACCCAAATGAGCTTGCTAACTCAACTGTTGTGCCACAACTCGCCCAGCATCACCCCCTCTACCACTCACAACTTACCACTTTATGTGTCACCTTAATAACTCGTACTAAAATAACAAGTGAACATAATTTTAAGTAAAAATCATATAATTTCACCCAAAAAAAAAATTTTAATCTCTGAATTATAAACATATATAGGAATTTCTGACCTTAAGAAGGAACTTGTTGAGTGCAACGAATTCTGACGAAAGAAAACAAATTTAACAAAATCGTGAACAAGTTTTCTAAGCACCCAAACAATCAAACTAAACCAAAATAACGAATTTGAAAAAACAGTTACCATCGAAGCTCATAGTGCCATTTCTGTCAAAATCGTACATCCTGCAACATGTACCGTACAATACACACATCATCAGTTGATACAGTATATACGAATGTGTATAGATATATGTAAAAATACGTATAGGATACGTATAGAGTAGAGAGACCTGATCATTTGCTGGACGACGGAGAGAGAGAATTCGAGGTTTCCGACGGAGAGAGCGCTCTGATCGAATTGGGAAAAAGGTCAAAAGTCGTCGTTTTTTTTTTTTTAGGGCAAAAGATAGAGAAGAAAGAGGGATTTTTGGAAATTGAAATAGACAAAAAAGGAGTTGAAGAAGAAGAAGAAGAAGAACCTTGAGCTGAGGAGCTGTTATGGTTCCGGTTTTCTCCGAGTCGACTCGCTCGAACCAGTCCTTCAGCATCGCCGTGTTCTCCATTTTTTTGATTTGTACTTCCACAAGCTCTGCGCTCTCTGTGACTCAGATCAACTCGTTCGCGAGTGAATCAGTGAAGTGAAAAATGGTGGCAATTGCCAATTAT
This sequence comes from Quercus lobata, assembly GCF_001633185.2. Taxonomy (NCBI): domain Eukaryota; kingdom Viridiplantae; phylum Streptophyta; class Magnoliopsida; order Fagales; family Fagaceae; genus Quercus; species Quercus lobata. Next base: position 55,573,376 of record NC_044914.1, read on the forward strand.
AGTCTATAGAACCGGCGTCGTTTTCAATTGTAAATATTTTAGGAAAGAATAATAATATTATTTATTCATCTTAAACTTGAGTTATTACGTGGAGTCTAGTAAAAGTCATTTTCATGAATAATTAAATTTCCTATCAAGTCAAAATTACTCATATTTTCAATCATTAGTTTGAAAGTTGGTAGGTCAATAGTACTTTTGAAATTACTTGTGTAATTAATCTGTAAAAAAATTAAATTGTTTTTTACAATCTATATAGCTAGTTGAAATTGCTAATATTTTCATTCTTAAATTTAAGTGTATTATGCCAAGAGATGTATTGCATTTGACTTTTAAAAAATTATGCTTTCATTGATATTACATTGAAAATTTTGTACGTGCAAATTACTAATCTGGTGAAATATTCAGACGACATATGCATCATGCTTGCAAAAAAATCTTAGACTTTCTTAAAAAAAAAAAGATCTTAACTTTGACCAATACTTAGCAAATACATACAAGTATTGCATTATTTTATATTGGGTGAGTACAATTATTTAAAAATTGACTACACATATAATTAGCTTGTAACCACATGTATATACATGAATATATTTAAAATATATACATTAAAATGCATACTATAATTCTTACCTATATAATTTAAATATTATTGATAGTCTTTTTTTTTTGAACTTTTTAAAAAGTCTTGTAAGAATATTACTCCATTAGGTAGAAAATGAAAATTGTCCATATTAAAAAAAAAAATATATTCATTAATTTTAAACATTTTGGTTTTTGTACGGTACTTTATTTTCAAAAAATCAAGTACTAAGTAAAATTTTTTTTTTTCATTTTTTTTCATTTGTAAATTTTATATTATTAGGTGAATTATAATATTTAAAATAGTAATTAATATTTAGATTATGAACTGTGGGGTGATTTTACTTTATTTTTTTTTCTTTTTGTATGGTGCTTTACTTTTAAGAAATCAAGTACTGGGTAATTTTTTTTCACTTTTTTTTTTCTTTTGTAAATTTTATATTATTAAGTGGATTATAAATATTTAAGATAGTATTTGTATTTAGACTCTATATTTTAGAATGTGGACTGTGGAGTGATTTATCTTTATCTTTTATTTTTATTTTTATTTTTGTATGGTACTTTATTTTCAAGAAATCAAGTACTACGTAATTTTTTTTTTTAGTAAATTTTTTTCATCTATTCATTTCTAGCAACTATATTTTTCAAATTCTCAACCACTATATTTTTTAAATCTCCCAAGGTTATCATTTTTTGTAACATTTTAATTTGAAATTTATCGAATCTATGTAATTTGGAATGAAATTATTCATCACTTTTTCCCTACAAAATTATTTTTTCTTTTTTTTGCCTAGTTTAATTTTTTAGGTTATGATTATTGTAAGGGCGGATTTTGGGGCCCAGGCCCAGTGAGCAGGCTACTCTGGCCCAAAAGACCCTCAACAATGAATTTATAGAGAGTGGGTCGAAGAACTAGGTCAAGACAGAGTGCACGTAATTGTCAGTAAGCCATGCAACCATGTAAACGTGGGAACGTTTTATTAAGCTTCCTGGGATAGCCGTTCATGAAACAACAACTTGAACTTTTCTTATAGAACTTCTCTCTTTTTCTCTCTCTTTTCCTTACTTTTTGCTCTCTCTGGCTCCCGATCCCCTGGTCATGGGGGTTTTCTTCTCTTATATAGCGTCCTTCGGATGATGATGGCCCTACACTTGTTGATCATCTAGGCCTCTACTTGAGTGCCTGTCCCATAGGACATCACCTTCCTTTTTTGTGAGTTGCACTGGCCAAGATAATACTGTTCTCCTGTCCTCTCCACATTAATGCGGCTGGAAAAGTAGCTTCCTTACATTTAATGCGGCAGTTGTGGTTGCCCCCCTGCGCATCCAGCATTTCCTACGGTCTGGGATGATCTCCCACTATGTGAAGGGCGCGCGTTGGGTTCCTATTTGATGCGTCCGAGGAGACATTCCTCCTCGGACGCCTCTTAAGCAGGCCCGGCCCGACCCAACAGGGTTGGGCTGGAAGTCCTCTGGCCATGTCTTCACTTCTTGTCATGGTTGGGCCCCGCATGGGTGCCAAGGCCCACCGTTGACTGATGGACTTTTACCCCCATAATTATTATTCATTAACTTATCATTATCCCTTTCTAATTTTTCTTTTAAAAACCTATCAAATTTTAATTTAAGGGATTATTATTATTTTGATTGTTAAGTTTGGATTAAAAATAATAATTTTGTTTAAAAAAATGATAATGATGAGTTTGAGTTTAAGTTAGACTTGTTAGAGAGATAGAGTTTCACTCCTTATTAAGTTTGGACTAAATAAAGATAATTTTATTTAAATATTGTGCTGGCATGGAATATTGTGAGAGTTTCAAAGATTTTGATTTTATATATATACTAGTCGCTACCCCGTACGATACACAGAAAAACTATTGCCTCTGAAGAAAAGAAATCCAAAAATGTGTAAATAAACATTTTGAAAAAAAAATTAATTGAAATTAATCTAAACAAATAATTAATCAACCAAAAATATAGCTTTTAATAAGAAAACAAAAAATCACATGAACTTAAGAAGCATTTAAGGTGAAGAATTAAGATCAACCTACTAAGACGCAAATACCAAAAACCCCAAGACTTAAAACTTTAAAATTTATAGAATCCCCAAATTCTACTTCAGAGCCAAACCAAATTCAACAAATTTATATATAACATACCAAATAAAAATTTATCGTTCTCTAGTCTGGAAGACATAGGTTGCATATTTGATTTTTCTCCAAAAAAAAAATAGAGATGCTTTATCTGCCACGATTATCAACATGAGTCATTTTCTTTTTTCTTTTTTAGTCCTATCATAATTTTTTTATATAGATTATCAACGTTTGAGTTTGAGTTTAAGTTGGACTTGTTAGAGAGATAGAGTTTCACTCCTTATTAAGTTTTGATTAAATAAAAATAATTTTATTTTTAAAAAATGATAATGATGAGTTTGAATTTAAATTGGACTTATTAGAGAAATAGAATTTCACTCCTGGTTAAATTTAGACTAAAAAAATAATTTTATTTAAATAAAATGATAATTTTATTTAAATATTATGCTGATGCAGAAAATTGTAAGAGATTCAGAGACTTTGGTTTTTATTTTAAAAAAAAATGATAATGACGAGTTTGAGTTTAAGTTGGACTTATTAGAGAAATAAAGTTTCACTCTTGGTTAAGTTTGGACTAAAAAAATAATTTTATTTAAATATTGTACTGACAAGAAAAATTGTGAGAGTTTCAGAAACTTCGGTTTTATATATATAATATATATATGGCATTTGGCCTTACCATAAATTCTTTATTATAAACTTTATCCACATTATCTCTTTCTCTATCTTGCATGATAATTTGAATGTTATCTTCAATTATTAATATTATTATTAGATGGTTTAAATATTACGAGCCAATAGCATTTGGATATCAGCATGAGGCTGAGGAGAAGGCAGGTCGGGAATCATTATGGATATCCATAATAGTTCTAAATAAACCAGCTTTCATTATTATGATTGACACGAATCTTTCGGTTTATGTTGACAATTCTATTATAATCTACCTATGCGAAAATATTTTTGTGTTAAAAGCTTTTTGAACAATCAAATGATGTAAGGATAAATTGAAGTGAATTAGAAGCTATCTTTATTTAGTGGTTAGTTAGTGCGATCGCAGGGGGTTTATTTTTTTTATAAGTACTGTATCAAACTGTTTATACTTTATAGATTAATATTTGTTCACCTTATTTTCCATTACGTGGTAGAGTGTTGTTCTACTTTGGGGGCACCCTTGATTCGATGTGGCAAAAAGGGTTGGGGTTCACTGATCCCACCTGAACTCGAATTTTTTGACATGAAGTAAAAACGGTTTAACGCTGCACAATAACTGACATTTAATTAATCAAAAGTATTAAAAAATAAAATTGATTTTTTATTTTTAAAAAAATCACGTGATCACGCCATTGATTTTTTTTTTTTTTTTTCTCAAAAAATACAATGGTTTCAAGAAGAAAAAAAAAATCAAACTTTTATCTAGTTGCCTATAAATGAATTGAAAAATGAATTATTGAGCATTCTTGTTACTTGAATAATGTGATATGACAAAGTATATGTCAAGATAATTTGGTTGCAATAAAATTAAAAACATATATTTGAAATTATAGATATATGAGAGAGGAAGAATTTGAATTTTGGTTCACCTCATAAATGAAACTAGGCCATGTCTTTGAATTACAAGGCTCTTGCCGTTCCTTGCTATATTTCAAACAATTTACAAATGTGTATCCACCGTCATGGTGAAGAAAGCATCCAACAGGCTTATAGTTGTCTGCATATAAGCATCATTGCTTGGAAGTTTTGTAACAGCACTTCTATTGCTTTTGAAGGTGAAATTTCCTTGATTTTTAGACTTTCCCATAATCATGGCAAGAAAAAGTATTAAGGAGGAGGCCAGGGAAGTTCTTGTCATGTGCAGTGAGAGAAGTTGGTCCTGAAATTTCACTATTCAACCGGTTGAAATTAATTGTTGGTTTCTCAGGTCTACCATCCCCGGTGGGTTTTCATACCCTTCCCCACACATTTGAGCAGGCATTGCTGAAGTTGTGGAGGTGGCAGATTGAAGCTTCTGATAGACTGGTCGAGCATATTTATCAGATCAAAGCTTTTAGGGGCTAGCCAGTAGATATCTATGCTAGTGGATCTCCTTGAGAGGGGATGATTTTTTAACAGGAAGCAAGGAGAAGCTGGCTGAGATTTTGTTTGGCTTGCCTAAGGTAGCTATCCTCTGATGGTCCTACACCGTGAACTGGATACTATCAAAAATTGACTAAACTTTAGCTGTTTAAAAGAGGGATTATAAGGTTTAATGCCTGTCGGATTCAGTAATGATGATATTAAGAACCGCCTAGAATTTGATGCTGTGGTTGATATTCTTGCTGTTTAATCATTAATGTGTATTATTAAAATAGGATGAAGATATATTTTTTTCAATATATGCTTGATGGTTGTCTACAATTTGATGTTGTGGTTGATGTTCTTGCTGTTTAATGTGTGTTACTGAAATAAATCGAAGTTTTATTTTTTCAATACAAGCTGCCTAAAATAACTTGTGGGCTACATGAATACATGTGCGTGGATTTACACATTTTAGATTATCTATCTTTTTAACTAGTATTTTTGAACTGCTGATCCAGCAGTAGTTTAGCAGTGAGTGTTCTTTTCTTCAATTTAAGATTGGATTGTTTTATGTTTTGTTTCATTTTTGTGTGCGTGTGTGTATGGATAAGGTGAACTTTTATAAATATAAATTCAAACTTTTCTTGTGTGGGGTTTGCAAATGAAGAGTTTATAAGAGGAGAAAAACAACTTTTGAAAAATATTCATCGATGCAGGCCAGCTCATAGTCATTACATGCAAAACCAAGATCATTTTTCAGTCCCATTAACCAAACAGGAAAACAATATTTTGAGGTGAAAATTAATAGACTGAAACACAACAACCACTTGCTTCACTTGGACCTACAGAGGCATCAAAGACAAGGAGACATTTGAGCTTCAATTATGACTTTAAGTGAGAAATTGCGGAATATGGAACAAAAGGGAGGCAATGTGACTCTACTTATTGGTTGTGGTAACTATGGCATATTATGTCTGTTTTACAACCAGGTGTAAGCTAAATTGTTTTACTGGTGTAAATGGTGTTTGACTTACTTATTTGTTGTGGTAACTATGGCAATTTCCACTTGATGTAAATGGTGGCAACTATATTCTAGATATTCTTGTTTTTACTGATTTAATTTTTTGACATTTGTGCATAGGGTATGTTTCCTTTTTTTAAGTGGTTTTCATGCGTGTACATACTAAACATTAGCATCGAGTGTGAAGATAAAATACCACAATGAAATAGATCTAGAAATCAATCATTTACATTAAAAAAAAAAAAACCCATTCAAACCAGACTTTAGCATCAACTATTTACATTGAAGCATCACCCATTCAAACCAGACTTTAGCATCAACTATTTACATTGAAGCATCACCCATTTACAGAACATTATCCGGAAAGTAACATAATTTTCTAACTAAACAACAGTTCTGAGACATGGAACATAGAAGCTGGCAACAGAAGAAACAACATGCTTGACTTCTTAAGGCAACTTCTGTTGCTCAGTTGCACACACAGAAAACACAAATACTAACCTAGCTGGTTCAGTTATCCTTTCATTCTGTCAAAGATCCAGAAGAAACCGAGCTGGTTCAGCTTTTGCTGCATATCCAAACTTCCAAGTACTGTACTTTCTATATGCTCCAGTGAGTTTCCCAGTTCCAGCCTTCTGATGGCAAGTAACCATCAATTTGGAGCATTCTCTATTAGCACATATGAACATCATTTCATTGTTAAGCAAATGGATTAGATTGAATTTCCACAAATAATGTGTCCCAAACTAAGAAAGTTCAAGACAAAAAAGCTAGCAAAAACAACTCACAGAAGCTGATCTTCTGAGTAGTTAGTATGCCACTCAATAGTTCTGCTCCATTGCTTAAAGCAGTAAAGACTACATTGAGCTGTGTAAACTGCTGCAGCAGCTAGCAAAGACGGTGGGAACTTGAGCATTTCGTACTCCACTAGGCATAGCTCAATGATAAAGAAGGATAGGAGCTCGAGCTGATTCAGTTTCATAGGTGGAAATCTGACTTATAAGTATCGATTTTGACCCAAAAAAAAATCTAATTTAAAATCAAGATGATTCTATGACATTGGATTATTGACCTTTTTGTCAGATTGAGCTGCCTTAAGGAATCTCCTCATAAACACATATGGAGTAGGCACAGACAACTTAAATTGTAATGTGTTCACCATAAATCTCTCCTATAAGCAAGGGAAATCATTAAATTTAATTTAATAGTGAAAGGGAGGAAAGGAAACTAGCGAGAACCAATTACGGATATTACCATATCAAGAACTTCTTCTCTTGTATAGGCCTTGTCTGATATCATAACAAGATCCTCCACAATAGGGACAGAAACTTCCTCATATTTGCAAGCTAATAGCATGGCTGTCAGCCCAACCAATTGAAGCTTCTTTCTGAGAACTGTTTGATGCTCTAAGAACCTGTCTATAAGGTTGACAGTGAGGAATAGGGTCTCGTCCATAAGCTCAAATTTGCAGTGAACCTGTTAATACAACCAATTTCATTTGTCAAATTTCAGGTACAAATTTTCAGCGTCACTCGGATGTCCCTACAACTGCCTTAATCAATAAAAAGTAATTCCTTTCTGAAAGAATGGTGAAATTGATATTTCTGTCTGAAAAGAACATGAATATGGACTCCAAAACACGGAGATTTTGCTCATTATAAACGGTTATGCAAAGGCTTTCAAGTGCTATGCAGATCAAATGTAAATTTTTTTATTTCTACATGATGACCAAAATACATCCTCAATATCTCCCTTCACAGAAGCAAATCAGTTTAGAATCATTTACCTCGATAAGCCAGTCAATAAGGATAGCCCTCATTTTCTTGTTGATGTCGAATTGATGAGCCATGTAATTTGGAGAAACACAGCTAGAATTCTGCATGATTGTTTAGAGAATCAACTATGGATGATCTAACCAATTAGCTACATTCTTATGGCATATAATAACTCTCACAAGTTGCCAAACCTCAAGAATGCACGTCTTTGCAAAACACAAGTGATTGGCATGATGACAACAAATAAAGGGAACTTCAACAAAATAAATGGATCCACTTTATAGCAAAGTATACAGTATACCTCAATATTTGAATGTGAGGGAGTAAGTAAAGCTACAAGCCTACAACAGATTCATGGGTTTAAGTCATCCCATAAAACAAGTAGGTGCTTTCATATTCATACTTTTTAATGTCCACAAAATCTTCATTATTAAGCAAATGCTCAAAAGATTTTACATCATTTAATGACCCGCAAATAATCAAAATAGGACCTTTCTCAAGTTCTGTTGTTTGGTTGAAAGATTTCAATTTAGGACTTGATGCAGAAAATGCTGTCCACCTAATGTTGGTTCTAACATATTTACAACCTCATACCTCTCAATCACATCATGGTGTACATCGTACAATCTCTTCTATTTCCAACCCTCAAGAAGAGTGCACTTCTTTTGCAGAAACAAAACTTGTATCATTGATATCTAAGTCTATGATTAATCATTGATCATTAATTCAGAAGACCCTATATGTTGTAGTAATACTACTAGTATAATCAAATAATTTGAACAATTAGCCAAAAGAATTGAACATTGTAAAGTGTAAACTATTTGAACATCAATCAACACTTGTACAATTTGTGTGTTTCGATAGCAAATAAACTTGCCTCAGTTTCCCTGTAGTAAGCAGTTATATCATCTATGTACTCAACAACCGCAAGTGGATCTTTCAGATCACTACTGTCGATATCAATAACTGGTTCCTCCACATCTTCCATCTCAATCTCTTCCTACAGTCATTCAATGTAAAGTTGTAATGATGCTGCTTGGCCAAAAATATACCTTCAATCCATTTCAACAAAAAATATATGAGAATTACTATATACACCTACCATTCGATCAATTTCATCTAGCATGGCTTCAGTGTGCTTCACAAACATCGGAACTTGACCATCACTAGCATCATCATACTCCTCCACATCTATTATTGTACAATCTTCCAAGCTAGTTGGGTTTGGAGCCAATGAGGTTACTTTCTCAGCTTCCTAATAGGACAATCAATCTATTAAATACCAATTCAAAATATTTTTTTTATAAGTAAAGAGAAATAAAGTTAATTAAAACATCATCTTATACAGATATTTCTCCATGGCAGTGCTGGACCATTTGTGCTGCAAACTTCCTAAACAAACATCAAAAAATAACATTCAGTATTATGAGAAATATTTCACAATGTAGAAAGCATATCCAATGAAACTGTTAGTTCTAAATTCTAACCTTGTATTTGTTTTGTCATACATCACATCTTTCCTGAACATATTATATAATTAAAATCAATTAGAAAGATTTAATAGAAATAGAACCTAATGATAGGCAAAAAGGTTTAAAAAGAGTAAGAAGATTTTACCCTTTGAATTCTGCTTTGTTTGTCATATAAGAGTTCAAGCTAGCTCCAACAATATTCTGATTGATGTTACTTAAAGCCCCTCGATGATTATATCCCATTTCCTTCATGAACTTGGAACCCTCCATTCCTGCACCTTCTTTAAAATTTGAAAGAAAAAAAAAAAAAAAAAGAAAAAGAAAAAAGAAAAAAGATGGGAGATGATAAATTTTAAATTCCAAGCTTCTAGCCATACACTTCAAGATAAATTTTGTTAAATTAATTGATTGGTCAAAACTACAAAGAAGACTAACAACAAGAATTACAAGAAACCTTCAACTTCAACTTCAATTTTTACCTTCTTGAAAACTTGAGTGGCTAATGAGGCTTGGATAGTTCTCCTTTGATTCATCCATTTTACTCACCTTCAAGATTAACCCACAAAAGAGAACTAAAGCCAATTAAAAACCCACTAAAACCCCATCATCTAAATTATCAAGAACAAGAAAAATGAAGAGCAACAAATCCAAAATACCATAAATTTTCTTTACAAAATAAAACAAGCCCACCAACCTTCAAGAAGAAAGTTCCTTAATTTTTCACAAGAGAGAGACTAAACCCAACAATTGAAGGGTGTCAGTGTGTGCGTATGAAATAGATGAAAAGCGAAATTCGAGATTTTCCACAAACACACATGACACTTCTTTTTTGAAAATAACGGCTACTATAAACTGGCCGTTGGATCTAATAACAATGAAGGGTCGCAATTGTTTTGTGCGTAACGGTAACGTTGCTTTGTTTCGAATATTTCTATGGCCCAGAAAATAAAGAAAAGTAAAAGAATATTCGATTCGACAATGTGGGGTTGGGCTTGAAATTAAAGCCCATCAAGGCCATGCTGGTACGCTCTACTGCACTGAGAAAAGGTGAGCGTTCCTTGAAGGTTCTTTGGTTGTCACATGGTACAACTGTACAGTATTTCCATTGTCAAAGAAGAACTTGACAAAACTCATAATTATGTTACTTATTTATTTTTTGCAAAAAAACTTAGTTACAATGGAATTTAATTAGTTCAATTAATAAAAGTTTGTCAAATAAGCAATTTGAATCTAATCCGACCCAAAAAAAGAAAGAAGAAGAATTAATCCGTTAATATATTGATTTGATAATAAAGAATAATTATTTTGAAACTGAAATCACAAATGTTAATGTATAAATATTTGAAAAGAAAGTACAACTAAATTTTACTCATTGCTAAAGCCGTTATTAAAAGGTCTTCAATATGATGTGGTTGGTGATACTTCAATGACATAAAAATTTATAAAAGTTTAATAAAAAAATGTTAAAATTGTTAAACGGATAAAACTATAATTTGTAATTTTAGAAAATTATGAAAAAGATTGTGAAAGATGATAAAGTTGTGATGTGTGTATGCATGTGAGATGTTACTCAAGTCGCGTACTAAAAAAAAAGTAATGTTAATCTAGGGATGGATTAACCCTTTTCCTATTCTTTCAAGCCTCTCCCACATTATAGCAACTTGCCACCCTTGTCATTATTTTCTGATGGAACTTTGGGAGAGATCATTCATATTTTTTTTGTCTTGCAGAAAAAGAAAAGGGAATATTTTTGTCAAATAAAATCAAAAGGCCGCTGTCAAGAAGAAGTAAAGCATTTTGTAATTCTAATATTAACACTAAATAATAAGAGTATAAGACACTAATTTAATGGCTTGTCTGGTTTGTTGGCATGCCGTCCCTTTATTCTTTATTTTTTTTTTTTCGGAAAAATCGATAGAAACCGTCCCCTTATTAGTTGGTCCTTCTTCAAATAATAATATTATTATTATTATTATTACTTGGTCTTCCTAATTGAGCTTAGCCCAAAATTTTTTTTTCATTTTTTTTAATTATAAATGTGAAAACTACATTAATTAATTATAAAACATATCTTGTGGATGTTAGTAAACCCTTTTCTTCTTTTTTTTGGATAAGTTAGCTAACTTAATTAGTAAGATTTTATTGGGATTGAATCCCATCTATATCAAGAAATGGACAAGTATCATCATGTAGCTCATAGATTCAACAATATATTAGTAAAAAGATACTATAAAATAAAATAAAACCCTTCCTTCACTCTTTGTTTTTGCTAGTCAAAAAGGTAATGAAGTGGTGGAAGATAATAGGAAGCTGATGGAGTTCGGTGGATTCATGCATTGCGCACCGAATGGACATTATGGACTCGACCTAGTAAACAAATTCATTTGAGTTGTAAGTCATTAATCTGTTTGTTTTTTTCTTCTTTCATTGCTGGCCCAACAAAGACTTCAATTACATATGTAATGCTTTATGCTTGCCTTGCCTCTGAGTCAAGGTCAAGTTGAAGGCCAGCCCCTTGGACGGTGCATATGAAAAAATTATGTCATGCAAGCATTTACATTAGTTCGTACAAAAAAATTTATGTGATATACTTACTTTTAAAAAGATCTCAATTCAGATTATTTATTTTACACTTCATTTAATTAAGATATCAATTTTTTAAAATGTTTTTAATTGTTTCTTTTTGTTCACACGCAACAACAACCACCCACCAAATGAATAATATCAGTGTAAATTTACATGATTACTGTAGCGAATTAGTAAATTTAAACTTGATGTGGTTAATTTTTGGACAAAAAATATGTAATTTTTACACATTTTTTTAATTATACACCTATTACTGTGAATGCTATCCTTTCTCAAACATGTCGGTTATAGATGTGAAAATCTCACAACACGTATATAGTGGTTACATGATATAACTACTCTTGCATATGATTAAGTGTTTCATACCGAGTTTCAAAAAAAAAAAAAAAAAACAAAGTGTTTCATACCGGCAGTTTGTTTTGTTGCTGACTTAATAAGATGCAAATTATCTTTACCCTTTTATTGAGGTGTGGCTGCGAGATATATGGTAATCAACTAATCATTGTAAATCTTTTGCACTTTTATCATTGTTTCACGGAGTTATTATTATTATTTTTTGATGGGACACGGAGTTATTATTATTTTAATGAGAAAGAGAATAAAGAGTCTATAATCTTTTTATAATTCCACTTATTACTTTTTTAATGGAAACCCACTTCTTATTTAATTGAAAAAAGAAAGATTTTAATTAACGGATTTTTATCTATCAAAGGATGTTTTAATATTTTATACTGTTAAGTGTTAAAATTCTTTGCCAATCAATAATCTCGAGGAAAAAATATCTTATGTGACCTTTTCGTAGTCTCATTACATATGAGTCTTAACACATAAGACGGATCAAACATAAGATAATTTTTCTCAATCTAATCCCAAGCTCCATTTGCAAGACTTTAACAACCAATATAGCATAACTTTGAATCGATGAAAACAGAGGCTCCACCCTAGATTTCTTGTCCCGAAATTGATACAAAAACCTATAAAAGTGGAAGAAAGATAAGAAAAAGGGACCCATAACCCCAAAAAAATCAAAGGAAGAACCAAGAAGAGACTAGGAAGCTTAAGAAAAAAAAATTAAACCAAAATAAAGAAAAACAAAAACAAAAGCAAGAGGGGGTGGGGGTGGGACCTTGTAGTACAACGCAAACGTAGAACAATGAAGAAGTGCAGCACGTGAAGACGCGTTAAGATTTGTCAAACAAAGTTTGAGGAAAACCGCGTGAAACCGTCCCTATGTAAAACATACTAACTGTTTTTCAAACACTATTCTATTTTTGGTAACCACAATACCCGCCAAACTTATTATCCAAAAAATATATATAAAACTCCTAATTATACAACCGAGCTGAGAAAATGACACCCAGTGGCCTTTTGAAATTGCCCCCACCAATTTTTTTTTTTTGCTTTTCTTGGGAAAGTCACAATCTTTCCGGGAAAATCAAAGATATTTGCTAATACCCCTTTTTAAGAATAAGAACTAGAGCTCGTTATCTGGTTGGTAGTGAGAGAATTTGAGAAAAATGGACAGCCGGATGGTGATGGAGGGAGGGAATAATGTTCTTGTTTCTGTATCATCTAGTGGTGGTGATGAAAGTGATGTGGTTAAGGAATTGATGGAGGTGATTGAGAGCGTTGGATTGTATAGTGGTTACAGGAAAACACAGAGGAAGGACTGCTTGAGTTTGGTAAGGAGGTTGAAGCTGTTGGTGCCTTTTTTAGAGGAGTTAAGGGAGCTTGGTACATCGGTTTCCGGTGAGGCTTTGAATTGTTTGGATAATTTGAGGAAAGCACTTGTATCGGCAATGAAATTGCTGAAGCATTGCAACTATGGAAGCAAGATTTATCTGGTCAGTTTGCTCTCTCTCTCTCTCTCTATCTGTCTGTCTTTGTCTGTCTTTTTGTCTTTTCCGATTTGTCAAGTGGGTTGTGTTTTTATCTGAGTTTAATTTAACTTTGGCTGTATTGATGAATCTTAATTAGGCATTGGAAAGTGAGGCAGTTATGAGCAGATTTCTTGGTGTTTATGACAAATTACATCAGGCTTTGGATGGTATGCCTTACGATGAGCTCGGGATCTCAGTCGAAGTGAAAGAGCAAGTAATTCCTCTCATTTCCCATCATTTCTAGTTTTTTTTGGTTCTTTCCCACATGTATTTTAGGGTCTTCATTATTGCTGGTGAGGTGAGATATACTTCTTGATTAGAAGTATATTGTCAGTTGTCCACAATGTGGCCATCTTTAGCTCTTATTAATGATCTATAACAGTCCTATCTTTTCTCTCTCAAAAAAAAAAAAAAAAAAAAAAATCTATCACAATATATCTCATATCTGCTTGCCTTAAACTAAGTTAGGAGTTGAGGTACTCACTTTAATTAAGTATCTTTACTTATGATAGTGATCTACTGAGTAGGAAGCTATAAAGTTTAAGGATGATCCCATTGACTTAAATTCACTAGATAATAAGTACTATAAATATAATTCATGTTTGCTTCTTATAGCGTATAGATAATGTAGTACTAAGAATTTTTCTTTCAAGACTTGGTTGATCAATAAATCATTTTGTTTGAATCAACCTAATGATTAAGTGCCAGTTTGGTTGAGATCCTGCTACTTAATTAGATAGGAATAGGATACCATTTAGAATATAATTCTTAAAAAGAATAAAAAGTTTTGTGGGATTATTGTAGAGTATTCTGTTTAAATTTGACGAACTAAATATTGTCTGAATGTGTTTGTTGGTGTGTCTGTGTGAAGATTACACTAACTACCAGTCTACCATGAAAAGATCGAGACTCATTTGTCTCTGAATCTCTGATAATAATAAAAAACGTGTATATGCTTTAGAATATACATATAGGATTTGTTTTACATGTGAATGAATATTTGGTGGTTGAACTTGAATCACGTGAAAGTTCTTGGAGAAAAGTCGTCTATAGTTTCCTTGTAGCAGAAACAATTGAAAAACCTTTTTCAGTTTTTTTTTTTTTTTGGTGTGTGTTTCCAGTCCTCCTGTCTTACACATATTGGGTAGGTACTGGGAAAAATCCTTTCGGCGACCCCAAGGTGTTGACTAGGAGAGGACCTCATGGGTCACAAAAGGCATGCGGAACCATTAGACCAACCTTAGGGTAAAACCTTTCTCAGTTGGTTGCTTAATAATTTTAGTAGAGGAAAAGTAGAAATAATATCAGTAGAAGTGATAAAAAAATAACTGTCAATTAAGGAAGTAACAAAGAGTATGACATCGAATAGAATAGAATAGAGGAAACAAAAAACATGTAACGGACCCTAACTAATTTGTTGAGGATCTATAGCCAACCCCAAAGTTTTGGTACTAAGGTTTTGTGGTTGTTGTTGCTTAATAATTTCAAAACCATTCCTCAATTTTGTTGAGTTAGCGGAAGTTCTGACACTAGATTATTGAATAAATAACTGAACAAGAGAGCTTTTATTTAAAATTTGACTATTTGAATTACAATACTTTACAAGCACTAATACTTTTACAAGGCACACACACCAACTCTCTAGACACCTATGTATTGACACTATACAATAGCTCTTACTTATTTCTTCACTTCACACGCTTCATAAGTCTCTCACACATCTCACTAATCTCTCTAATCTCACACTAGTCTCCCACTAGTAGCGCACACTAGTTTCTCACTAGTCTCACACTCTACTTCACATACCACCACATCTATTTATAATAGGTGTGTGTTGGTTAGGAAGCCAACTTGAAGCTTCTAACATCTTCCTTTTTATTGGCATTAAATGAATGCCATTCTCCAACCTTCTAACTATTCTATAAACATGTGGCTAAAATTCACTAGTGCAAGGAAGCTTCTAGAGAAAATATAAGAACTATCTTGGAGAGAATTCTGGAAAAAGAGCAAGTGAGAAATTTCTAGAATTAGAGAGAAACTTCTAGAAAGAGAGAGATTGTGTGAGAAGTTCTAGAAGTTTCTAGAGAATTCTGGAGAGAAGCAAATTGAGTGGAACTCTAGAAATTTCTAGAAGTTTCTAAAGACAACAGAGTTAATGTTGATTTCTAACAAATTTTGCATTATTTATGTGCTCTAGGTTGAGCTAATGCGTATGCAACTTAAAAGAGCAAAGAAAAGAACAGATACAATAGACATGGAGCTAGCAATGGACATGATGGTTGTATTCTCTAATATGAATGACACGAATGCAGACAGAGCAATACTAGAAAGACTAGCTATCAAGTTGGAACTACGAACTTTTACAGACTTGAATCAGGAGACATTGGCTGTTCAAAAACTAGTTAAAAAGAGAGCTGGGCACAATGCTGAGAACATCCAGCAAGTCGTAGATCTTTTGGGGAAAATAAAACAAATTTCAGGGCTCGAAGAGACAACTGCACTTGATGGTCCTGTTTCATCTAAAATTCTTCAGAGGTGTCAGTCCTCATTAGTCCCTCATGAATTCCTCTGCCCAATTACTCTAGAGATCATGACGGATCCAGTTATTGTGTCTACTGGACAGGTAATCTTACCTTGATGATATCCATTTCAATTACATGCATAACAATACTTAAAAGTGGCAATCATTATTAATCACAAAGTAATGCTGCGGTACTAGCTATTTTAATTTCTGATATGTAGTTTAATATATCATATGTAAAACGGATCACTGAAAAGTAGTAGTTCTTGGATATGAGTTCTTGACATGTTTCATCAAGAGTAGACAAAATTGCTAGATAGCAAACTATAGTTTTAGGTATTGCAATTTTTATCACTTAAAAAGTGTTAAAAGTGTTTTCTTAATAGTACAACATTACCATATATGAATACACTCTGGAACCAGTTTTTGTTATACATTTGAGAAAAACTAAATGTAGAGCTAGATGCCAATCATGCATGCTCTGGAGCTGAGACAGTTTTCCTTCTGTTTTGAAGACATATGAAAGAGAAAGCATACAGAAATGGCTGGATTCTAATCAGAGGACCTGTCCAAAGACTGGACAAATTTTGCTTCATTCGTCACTAGCACCAAATGTTGCTCTCAAGAACCTTATTCGGCAATGGTGTGAGAAGAATAATCTTGAGCTGCCCAAGAAAGATCCTTACATTGGCCCTGATGGCTCTTCTACTGAGCTCATAAAGGAAATCTCTTTCCTGGTTGAAAATCTATCATCTTGTCAGTTGGATGTGCAAAGAGATGCCGTTTTGAAGATCCGTATGCTCTCCAAAGAGAGCCCTGACAACAGAATTTTGATTGCCAATAGTGGTGGAATCCCTTCTTTGGTTCAGCTCCTTTACCACCCGAATTCCAAGGTTCAAGAACACACCGTGACAGCTCTTTTGAACTTGTCGATTGATGAAGCAAATAAAAGACTCATAGCAAGAGAAGGAGCTGTTCCTGCTATAATCCAAATTCTGCAGAATGGAACAGATGAGGCAAGAGAAAATTCTGCTGCAGCCTTATTTAGCTTGTGCACACTTGATGACAACAAAGTATTGGTGGGCACATTGAATGGAATCCCTCCCTTGGTAGAACTTTTGCAACATGGAACGATCAGAGGTAAAAAGGATGCTGCTACTGCACTATTTAATCTGTCTTTAAACCAAGCTAACAAGTCCAGGGCCATTCAGGCAGGTATCATACCCCCATTGCTCCAAGTGCTTGAGGATAAGAACTTGGGCATGATTGATGAAGCCCTCTCAATCTTGTTACTCCTTGCATCACATCCGGAGGGCCAAAATGAGATTGGAAAGCTATCTTTTGTTGAAACACTTGTTGAAATCATTAGACATGGTACACCCAAGAACAAGGAATGTGCTACATCTGTTTTGCTAGAGTTGGGGTTGAATAATTCTTCTTTGGTTTTGGCTGCACTTCAGTATGGTGTATATGAGCATTTGGTAGAGATTGCAAGAAATGGAACCAATAGAGCTCAAAGAAAAGCAAATTCCCTTTTGAATCACATGAGCAAGTGTGAACACCTCCCTTGAAATTTCAACAAGTTCCTGTTGATTGGCACCTAGCTACATCAATATGGGGAGCATATATCGAATTTCAGTTTGTGCTTTCTTTTTTGTGATTTTATGCCTTGTCTTCAAACCTTTTTAAGAATAGTAAATTTTTGTCTCTGTAGTCTGTACATAGTTTAGATCTGACTATGTTACAAGTGAACAAATCTTTGTATAAAGATTTTTAGTTTTAAGGTGAGTTTGGACTTTACTTATCAAGAAAGAAAAAGAAAAAGAATACAAATCGTGGTCTTGTAAAAACCACATGTTTGACCCTTTTCTATAAAAACATGTAGGGCATCCAATTTCAATAGGTACGTACCTTGGCCAAATAATAGCCTGTCATTTTTGTCTGTTGACCAATCACATGTTTATTCAGCCTAATCACTGAAGATTTTATTTGAATTGTACAATCGTTCATCCATTTCCACGGCGTGGAAATATATTGGTCCCCAAACCTATTGATATGTTCACAATTTCCTTAATATTTTAAATACATTTTTTAGCAAAACAATGAAACATATAGATGATCCTGCCAATATTCATTAATTACGCATATAATCATCATATAATATATGTAACTATATATAAATATTTTTTTTTTTCTAAATCAGTCTCCTAGTTTTTAAACTAGTTTTTTTTTTTTTTTTTTTGATAGGTAATTTTTAAACTAGTTTTTCTCAACCAACAACAAAAAAAAAAATTATAAAACTAGTTTCACCCTTATTTATTATATTCTCTTTCAAGCAAATTGAAAAATATATTATTTTTTCAAACCATAGACATTGAATACTACAACAAAAATTATTATTAATAATATGCTATTTGTAGGGTGTCCGAGGACCGAAGAGGATTGAATGCAAAGTATCATACATGATCCCACCCGTAAAAGCATATTCAACCCGAGGACTTCATCAATCCGAGAAGGGATGGATATGTGAGGTTACCGCTATTTTATATATTTAATATATGTATATATACACACACACACACACACATATACACACAAAATCTCTATTTACCATAAAACAATACTTCAAAAATTCATGTTTACCATAAAACATTACTTCAATTAAGAACAAATAATTCATGGTTTTAAACTTTAACATCAACTAAAAAAAAAAAGAAGAAGAAGAAGGTATATTTCATGTTTCAGTCCGGTATCCAATTACCGGCCTATACAGCCGGATTTCGCCGGTACGGCCGGTACGATGCCAGTACGGCCGGTATTTTTTCCGGTACGAAATAGGGGGGTCGAGTGTACCAGATTGCTAGCCGGTACAGTACGAAATCAATAACCTTAATGAGAACCCGATTAGAAGGGATAGAACCTGCGGAATGGGTCAAGACAGTGGGAGGAAGCTTCTTGAAAGGGTATACCTTCCCCCTTCGCATTAAATGCTCTGCAACAACCTTATCAGCTGCATTAATGAGGAAATGACTCTTAAGTAGTAGTTTCACAACTAGCAACCCCTTCTACCACCTTCAATAGAACTCTGATGGGACAAGTATCCTGAGAAAAGTCCTGAGGCATACAAGTGGAAGGCTAGGATCCAAGGAATGGGGATATATATATAAGGGGGAGAAAACCTCCCAGTAAGGGGGGATGATTTTGGGAAGAATTAGAAAAACAAGAAAGTGAACAGTACATTGCCTAGTATAAAACTTGTATCAATCATATATAAGAACTCAACCTTGGACCTGACTGAGGAGAGCTCTATTCTCAATTATTCAGTGAATTGTTTTTCTTTGTTACTTTGGGTTCCTCGGCCTTAGACCAGAACTTGGATAAGAATTATACTAGAACTGTCTTCCCACCCTTTGCGTAGTAACTTTTTATTGTTTGAGCTTGGTTTGTAGGATAAGGCACTACTGTTCTAAGTGGACTTGGGCCATCAAATTCTTAGTTCTTACACTATTTCTTTTGTTAATATTTATATATTAAAAAAAATCTTATTGGGCTATCACTTGAATCCCGTAATCCTTAAAATTTGATACATTTATTTTTAGTGCTCAAAGAATTATAAAAATAATATAGTCATTTTGAAATCTTATGATAAGACTATAAAATGACTAATTTGCAAAGTTTATAATTTTTTTGTTCTAAAAAAGAAAACTCCAAATTTTAGTAACTCAAATAAAACTCGATCCAAATTTTAATGAGCAATATTATATTTTTTTTTAAAAAGCCATATCTCCGTTAAAAGCAGTTGTCAAGCGTATATTACCTATTGAGTGAGAATTGGGTACAATGTTTAGTTGTATTGGACCCAATCCAAGTCTTTATTTATTTTAGTCCGCCTGATCAAATATACTTTATTATTTAACAATATCTTACCCTTTGATCCACCAATTAATATTGTCTCTCCACTATCCGATCCAACAATACTTGTACAACAAATCTAATGCCACAAACTTAATTACATTTGCCACAATTTTTCCACATGGTTGATTGTGAGTAATGGGAGAAAATATAATAATTTATTATTATATAAATAAAAGTGACATGCAACCAATCACAATTTGTCACGTAGTTTATATATATAAAGTTCGTGTTGACAAGCACAATAAGGTGCTCATTAAAAAATAACTTTATATCAAATCATTTTGCTTTATGTCAAATTGTTTACTAGTTTTATAAGGTCTAGAGCCAACAAAGTTGATTTTTTGAATTTCATTTGTCACTTCAATAATATTTTCATTCCCCTCATCAATTCATTCAAATTTTTTATTAAATGATTCTCAAAAAAAAAAAAAATACTTATTAAATGAACCCCATAATAAATCATCCTTAATGCGCACTAGTGTCCGTTAACATTTACTTATGAATGCTTATAAAAAAACATTTACTTATAAATAAAAGTGACACTTAGTTACCACATTTGCTCAAAAATAGTTACCACATTTACCACGCGAGTGATTAGGGGTGGTAGAAAAAAACATAGTCTATATTAAAGTCACATGCAGCAAATTCCTAATTGTTGCTAAAGTTTGTACCAATATAAGAGCATCCACAGCAGCTGTGGTATAATTTATGCCATTTTGCCACACTAAAGACCTAGTTTATTATTTTACCACATTATTTTACAACATCCCATTTATCAGATGTTTTATCATTCAATTCTATACATTAAAATAATATTTACTACACATTAAAATAATATAAACAACACAATAAAATAATATATCTAACACAGTAATTAACAACCACAACACTGCCGCCGTCGCCACCGCCACCACCACCACCATCGTGGCAGCCACAATCCATTGCAAAACAAAAAACTGAAAACAAAACCACCACCATAACCACCGCCCACCACAAAACCCATTAAAATCCAGAAAACACAGAAAACCCATTAATCAAACCCAGAAAACACAGCAACTCAAACCCAGAAAACACAACCAAAACCCACTAGACGGGCAACCCAAACCCACGAAACTACTAGCACCGCCAACCCAAAGCCATGAATCCACTTGCACCGGCAACCAAAACCCATTAGCACCGGCAACCCACGATTCCGATCTCACCTCAACGTCGATGCCCACGTCGATTCCAATCCCATAATCGTGACAAACACTCCAGCGACAGACCTCGCCCTCACGAACCTCGCTTATTGCTCGCACGCCGATCTTCATGGCTTCGCCGTCTCTGGCACCAAGCTCTACCTCGCCTCCATCGCCGATTCCTTTGTTCTTTTTGGGTTTGTGATGATTCCATTTCTGGGTTTTGTTTTAAACTGGGAATTGGATTTAAGGATTTTTGGGTTTGATTTTTGGATTTGAAGAAAGAAGATTTTTGGGTTTGATTTGAGGAAAGAACATCAGTTTGGGAGAGAGACAGATTGTGAGGAGAGGAAACGGTTGGGGAGAGAAAAAATCAATTAAAAAAGTGAGAGGAGAGAGAAAAATCGAATAAAAAAATAATAAATTTATACCACATTTCGTCTATACGGTGACAAATATAAGAAGTTACTGTTCAGTGTTGCATAATTTATAAGATTTGAAACATCTGATAAATGAGGTTTTTTAGTGTTTGATGTGGTAAATGTGCCAAATATTTGACATTTGGCACATTTACCACATCTAATGTAGATGCTCAACTCATACTCAAATCATATCGTCCTTTCTATCCAAAAAAAAAAAATTCTATCATCAAACGCTGCTCAATCATGACATACATGACGAAAGTTCTCCACCGTCCGATCAATCTGATTTGCCCATAGAACAGGATATGCCAACCAAACCGTACAGAATCTCAACCCATCTCTTTCCCATTGGGCACACAAACCCATATAATAATATAATCAATTTAATAGTATTAAAATCTCTCTCACTCTCTTTACCAAGAAATTATTATTTACCTTTCTTAAAAAAAAAAAAAAATTATTATTTACAATTATAAATATGATTTTTTCTAACCAATAAAATGATGTTATCTATCCAATAAAATAATGTTATTTATGTAAATATATATATATATATATATATTTAAAATTTTTAATCAATATAAAAAATTAAAAATTAAAATTATTATATGATGTCATATTTATGTAAATAATAGTATTTTATTGATTAAGAGGTAAAAAAGACCACATCAACCGACCTAATAATTTCTCCTCCCTCTCCATCCATTCATTCCCAAATCTTCTCCGATCTTTATTTTTGGTGATTTATTTTAAATTTTTATTTTTATAAATTTTGTTCAAAAATAGAAAAAAATTATCTCATATATAAAAAATATAAAAAAATTGATTCTAATAATAATACTTTGGCATAGAGGCACAAGTGAAAACATAAAACGCAAAACACGAAACACCAAAAACGCGAGACCCGCATAGCTTTGACATAGAGATAGAGGCACAAGTTAACAACGATTTGGGGGAAATTTTCAATTTTCAATTTGGTTTTTGATTTTTAGGGTTAGGGTTTTCGATTTTTTTTTTCCGATTTCGATTCGAATTTTCGATCGAGAAATTATGGGTGCCGAGGGCGATTCGAGCGAGGCGAGAGTGAGTGTTGGTGTTGGTGGTGAAGAAGAGCGAAGAGAAGAGGTTGTAATCAATATCAGGTGCTCGAATGGTACGAAATTCACGGTGAGGACGAGCCTCGATTCTTCGATTAGTGCATTCAAGGCTGCTTTGGCTCAGAATTGCGATGTACCAGCTGATCAGCAGAGGTTGATTTACAAAGGTCGCATCTTGAAGGATGACCAAACCCTAGAAAGCTATGGTACTCTCTCTCTCTCTCTCTCTCTCAAAGTTGCGCCCTTTTTGTTATACTAATATTTGGGTTTTGTTATTATTCGATGCAATTTGTGATTTTTTTTTTAAAAATTTTTTTTGATACTAACGTTTATATGGTGAAATATATGAACTTAATTTGTCGTGAAAAATGAAAATTTTTAATTTAATTTGATTGTAATTTTTAATGTTTTTGATAGTGAATGCAAAGCTATGGTACTTTGACTCAATTCCTTGATATGGGTTTAGTTATATTAGATGCAATTGCCATTTTTTTTTTTTTTTTTTTTTTTTTTTTGGGTTTCAAATTTGGTCCTTTAATTT
Organism: Quercus lobata; assembly: GCF_001633185.2. Taxonomy (NCBI): domain Eukaryota; kingdom Viridiplantae; phylum Streptophyta; class Magnoliopsida; order Fagales; family Fagaceae; genus Quercus; species Quercus lobata. Next base: position 55,596,511 of record NC_044914.1, read on the forward strand.
GTCTGTGTGTGAATTTTGAATTTCATTTGATTATTAGATTTATTTATTTTTGATAGTGCATGCGATTGATTATTTTTTGGATAATGAATGCAATCAATTAAGGAGGTAATGGAGATTATGATTTCGGATAGAATAGAATGGCAGAAATGAACTTATGTGGCTGTTCCTGATTAGTTTGTTGAGTATCCATAGCCGACCCCAATTTTTGGGACTGACCCTTGGTTGCTCATGTTCTTGTAATTGATTCAGATTCTGTATTGGAGATGGGTGTTGAATTTTAGTTATTGGTTTGTCTGTTGAATGTCTTTGATGATAGGAAAGTGAGTTTGTTGGGATTTTTGCTGCTTTTTTTTGGGGGGTGGGGGTGGGGGAGGGATTATACATGTCTTTGGGAAACCCTTGGACCTTTTGAAGTTTATTAAACTGTGGTTTTAATTCGATGCAATCAATTGTGTTCTACCATAGGGAAGGGTAGCAGATTGTCTGGCATGTTCTGATGGTGTGCAACTAATCTGAGTGAACTTCTCCTATGTCATCAAAATATATATATATATATATATATATATATTTTTTTTTTGCCTAGATAATTGAGTCATAGAAATAGCATTGTTCTGGTGAGGAAACTTAACACTCATGTCATGTTGAAGTCAGATGGTACCAATTTTCTTATGGTGGCAGAATGAGAGGTGAAGTGACTATTGTTTGTGGTTGTACCATATATATATATATATATATTTTTTTTTTTATGTGGTTTTCATGATCAAATGAATTGGTTATTCCATTGTAATCTATTGGAGTCTTATTTGTAGTATACAGGGAATTATTAGAACAGTTTGCAATATGCTTTATAGGGGTATTTCTTCATCAGAGATTGATTCTTTTTTTTCTTTTTGGGATACTTTCTTTATTGAAGGTTTGCAGGCAGAACACACTGTTCACATGGTTCGTGGTTTTGCTTCAGCTGCGTCAACACCTGCTGGTACTGCCACTGCTACTACTGCTGCTGCCACTGGTAATTCAGAAAGTCTGAACAATACGCCGGGTGTTACACGGGGTGTTGGTTCAAACGAAGGCGGGGGCTTGGGAAATGCTGGTCTTGGTGCATCTTTATTTGGTCTCAATGCTCTAGGAAGTGGAGGAGCACCTGGCTTATTTGGAGCTGGGCTGCCAGAATTTGAACAAGTGCAGCAACAACTGACTCAGAACCCAAATATGATGAGGGAAATTATGAGCATGCCTGCCATTCAGAGCCTAATGAACAACCCTGAATTAATGCGCAGCTTGATTATGAGCAATCCTCAGATGCGTGATATCATTGACCGGAATCCAGAGCTTGCTCATGTGCTTAATGACCCTGGTATTCTCCGACAGACTATAGAAGCTGCAAGGAACCCCGAGCTCATGCGTGAGATGATGCGAAACACAGACAGGGCAATGAGCAACATTGAAGCTTCCCCTGAGGGATTTAACATGCTTAGACGCATGTATGAAAATGTTCAGGAACCATTTCTGAATGCTACAACAATGGGTGGAAACGCTGGAAATGATTTGGGTTCAAACCCATTTGCAGCACTGTTGGGGAACCAAGGTGGGACACAAGTGAGGGACGGGTCAAATAATCCTTCAACTACTGGTTCTGAAACCACTACAGGACTTACTTCTCCAAATACAAACCCACTTCCAAACCCTTGGAACAATACTGGTGGTAAGTTTTGCCCTTCTTAACTTTTTCAAAGCACTTATGGTCCAGCTTTGGTATCCACTCACACACACACACACACACACACACACACACACACACACACACACACACATGTAATAATGTGTAAAGAAGACATAATTCCCTGAATAACTCTCATGCATTTCTTAACTATCTTCAGTTTTACTGTAGTTGGTATTAGTCTGGATATATAGATTAGCCTCTTGTGATTTTATTAGAATTTGTTAATTTTAAATGCTGCTAATTATATTTCTCATGTCTTTTTATACAAAATGTTAGGAGGTACTCAGACAACAACTACAAGGCCAAATCCTGCTGGGGATGCAAGGGCACCTGGTATTGCTGGTCTTGGAGGGCTTGGTCTCCCTGAGATGGAACAGATGTTTAATGGTATCCCAGATTCTACCCTACTCAATCAATTTATGCAAAATCCAGCTGTATCACAGATGATGCAAAGCTTGCTCTCCAATCCCCAATATATGAATCAGGTACTACGACTGGGAAAATTACCTTTAGCTCAATAAATTATTTTTTGTGAGTTGGGATCTTTCATGGGTTAAATAATCTCTCTTTTTTAGATTCTCAGTCTCAACCCTCAACTGCGTGGCATGGTTGATACAAATCCTCAATTAAGAGAAATGATGCAAAATCCAGATCTTCTTCGTCAGTTAACTAACCCTGAGACAATGCAGGTATGACTTTGTACACATGGTCTCAATTTGTGTGTGGAGAAAGTGACTTACATGCTTGAGTGCATGTTCGTTTGAACTAGTTGATATTGACATTGAGTTTCAAGTCTTGTCAAGGTGGGAAAAATTCTTACATTTTACTTTTATAACATGATTTGGCCAGTGAGAATATTGTGGTTGATTGAATTTAGTGATCATGCTTGTAACATTTTTACCAAGAAATTTAATTGTGATTCACACATGCTTGATGTTTCTTTGGCTCCTTTCTCTGTTTCCTCTTGCAGCAAATGCTAGCTTTACAGCAGTCAGTTCTGTCTCAGCTCAATCAACGGCAATCAACCCAGTAAGTGTGGATGTGTCTTACTTGATTAGGATTTGGGATTGGTGCCATTAGTTTGCTTGCTGCTAGGTTGTAATAAGATCATCTAGTTTGTGTGCCGGTGCAATTACCTGATGAGTTGTCAGAGTTGTTTCCTAGGTTGTAATTGCTTGCTAGAAATTGAATGAATCAATATACATGGCAACTAGTTTATGCCCCTTGATAATAAGCCTCTAAATGAGTATTATTTTTTGAATTATTCTTGTGAAAGACAAATTTTGGATATATGGCCATTTTATATTGATCATATTGCCACAACTCTATTTTCATCACTATGGACTGATTCAATTTCTCCATGGCTTGTCAAACACACCATTGTTTAAAATACTTGGTGTAAAATATTCATTTTCCCTCAATTTTGATGAATTGTTACTTTATTTAAATTATGGATTATAGTGCCAATTTCTCCTTGTCTTGTCAAACATATCATCTGTGAAAGAGAAATACACCAAATGGTTTTTAACTTGTGTTCTTCATATAGATTCATTTGCATTTTGTTGGCCAGCATTTATAAATCCAATTTGTTGACCCTTAATCATTTGCTGCTCGCTTGCAGGGATCAAGCTCAGACTGGTGGGAATACAGGTAGTTCATAAGACTACGATTTTAGAAATGAATATTCATTATGATTATTCTTTTGTCTTACATTCCCTTTCAATTAGATTCATTAGATTTGATGTTTGTTCATTACAGGAGCACCTAATGCTGCTGCATTGGAGTTGATGATGAACATGTTTGGTGGTCTTGGAGCTGGCAGCTTGAGTGTTCCAAATAACCCCGATGGTTAGAATTCTTAATTGATATCATTTTCACTTAATCTAGCTGTTAGGTTGCCACTAAATATGTCATTTGTTTTTGTAGTACCTCCGGAAGAACTGTATGCAACTCAGCTTTCACAGCTTCAAGAAATGGGTTTCTTTGATACTCAAGAGAATATCAGGGCACTGCGTGCTACGTCTGGGAATGTCCATGCTGCAGTAGAGCGACTTCTGGGGAATCCTGGGCAATAACTTCCTTAGGGTTTACATTTTTATATTTACTCGGGGAATTCTCATTTGGACATGTAAGAATAGTTAAATTTGTACCAGTGTCTTTTAAAGGCATACAATGTGCACAGACGAACATTTCATTTTGGGCGTGTTAATAAGCAAGGACACGCTGTGATAGAGCTTTCAGCTTGTGGGTATAATCACGAGCATTACCCGATTATTTTGGTGCCCTTTCTCTCATGTACATACATATTTTCAATTTTTTTTTTTTTTTAATGATACTATTCTTATCATATCTGAAATCTTTTGGATTTTATTTGTGTAATGATCACAAAACCCACCTGTGTTTACATTGATGATTGAACTAGGAAAAAGGAAACAGTTGTTGCAAAGAGATTGCTGTCTCTTTCTATGTCCCATAAAGGTTAAATTTTTTCTCTGCTTGATGTCCCATAAAGGGTCAATTATCTCATAGAAATCCATCAATCAATCGGTTCTGCATAGGTTTTCTGTTTAAATATGTTGAAAATTTCACTTGGAAACAAGGGGGAGGGGAAAAAGATAAGAGATGATGGGGGGTATTTAGTGGAAAACACCGATGGAGAATTTTAGCTCCTAATAGGAAATCATTATTAATCCAATCAATGGAATTTTAAGTCTACCTTATGTCTTGCTTTGGTGTAAATTTACGATTATCACGAGAAAAGTGTTTGTTGAGGAGGGTAAGAGGATTGTGCGGAATGACTGAGAATATTAGGTTAAAACAGATGAGTGAAGCATGATAATTGAGGCAGGAGACAGATTCTAGCTTGATTGGAACACCAATTTCAAAATGACACTTGTCTAAGAATAGGTGAACTAAAATTTAGTTAGTCTCATTTGATTGGCCTTATCCTGTTGTGCTTAGCACATTTTTGCCAATTTGGAATGTTTTGCCCTAATGAGACCATAATTGGCTCTACTTATAAGTAGATATTTCCAAGAAATAAGGATGTTTTCTTCATGGATATGGTGTATTAGGTCAAATCTTCCTGGTCAGGATGACAGGATCCTTATGATTTTCCTAATTTTATGAAACCTTGTCCTTCTATGTGTCTTGATTTCAACCCAAGATTAGTCTGGCATGCAAAGTCAGTACTTGTCTTTCCGAAGGTGTTAAGGGACTCAAATTGTCTTGGTCTAATTCAATTAGTGCTTCTAAATTGTCAATTCCTAATCACTTATATATAGGTGATAGCAAGATGAAATTTTCCTTACTAGTGTTAAGCCTAATGAGGGATCAAGACGGGTCTATGCCACCTAGGCTAAGGCCTCAGGGTATCAGATCTTACAATTAAATTGTATTCAGCAACGAAACACACTAAACCCTCGGCTCCATTAGCATTGTTCAAGTAAGAATGTGGAAATGTCTGTCATTTTATCAACCTCTCTTGCCCCTCTTGCTAAGATCAACAATCCATGTTAAGTGGCATAAGTCACCTAACGGGTTGGTTCAAATTAAATACTGAGGGATCTTCTGTGGAAAACCAAGGCCTTGCCAGTAGTGGGGGGATTATTCGTGATAACAATGACAATTGTGTAAAGGGTTTTTCAAGGTCCATTGGCAGAGCAACTAGCATGCTTGCCTAAATTTGGGCCTTAAGAGATGGCCTTGGACAAGCTAGAGAACTAGCAATTACCCCATCTTTTTGGTGAAATTGGATGCACAAGAGCTTGTTTTGCTTAAAAAAAAAAAAGCACTCACCTAATATACTGATTTAGAGTAATATACATATTGCAGGAATATCAACCAGCTTTCCATAGCTGCCAAGTCAATATCTTTAGAGATTAGAGAATCCAACAAGTGTGCTAATGCTTTTGCCAAGAGAGGGTGTTCTCAAATGAATGACTTTATTTTGTTTTGTTTGAGGATCTTCCTAATGCTATATATATATATATATATATATATTTTTTTTTTTTTTAGAACTTTATGAATTTGGGACTCTCCCGTGACAAATTAGCAATGGAGGAATTTGGAAAGTAATACAAATAATAATAATAAACATGGATGGATATCAAATTTTCTAGTCCACAACTTTCAAAGGTGAGTTTAGGATTTCATCCACTACAATTGAAAATTATGGATAGAGAGAGAGAGAGAGAGAGAGAGAGAGAGAGAGTCCAAACTCATCTTTCCATATTTGGCATTTCATACTGCCATATTTGAAGTTGAAAGACCTGCATAGATTCGAACAAAACAACAAAATGTGTTGCTTTTTATTTTTTATTTTTTAAATTCTATTATTTTAATTGTAATTGTATGCATGGGAGAATATTGAGGGAATTCCAATTGAAGAAGTAGAGAGTTCAAACACAAATTAAAAACATCTAATCACTACAAATATTATATGGCAGTTAATGATCATACCTTTCAAGTTTTAGTATAATACACGTGGTTTCCATCTTTTATCTTATACATACTAGATTAAATTTCTATAAACACTTTATTTATTGATTAGAAGATTTGCACTTAGAACTTAAATCACATAATGCTTAAGAATTTTGTAGGATAACTTCTAGTGCTGACTCTTGAAATTTGGGATAAGTTTAATTTTAGTATTCAAATTAAAAAAAAATCACATTTGCACCTTGAAATTTCAAAAGAAAAAAAAAATTATCCCTTCATTTGTGGGGCTATTTACAATTTTGGTATCTTAAATATGGAATTGGTCGATTTCGTTCCCTAAAAAATTGTAATTGGTCCAAATTTGGTATCTAAAAACTGGGTAGTCTTAGCATCCTATTAATTCATGTAAATAGAAAAATAAATAGAAGAACTAAATTATTTCATTTTTGAATTTTAAATTTGAGAGACCAAAATCAAGGACAAAAGGTATAATTTACCCAAATTTAGTATAATAACATCTCCTCAACCGGTCATGACTAGTATAAAATTTTCATGGGCCAAGTTTGTCATGCTTGTAGAAGTTCAGGACTAAAATGTATGTAACCTAAAAATTGGGGGCCAATTTATAATATTAAAGAAATTTAGGATCATCACAAATTTGCTAAATGTATAAAACCAGGGGCAAAATTATAAATTCCCATATAATTAGAGCGAAAGCTTTTAGCTTTGAAACCCGTTTCTCTCTCTCTCTCTCACACACAGCGCTTGCAATGAGCTAAGGTAACAATGCTATTCCCTCTCTGCTTTGATTCGTGAACTAGTTGAACCTTAGTCTTTGTTTCTTGCTAAAGGTTCACTTCGTTGAATTGTTTGTTTCATTTTGTTGTATGCATATTTGGGTGCTTTTGGTGGAGAAAGGTTTCAAATCTTGATTGCTTGTGAATCTCTATGTGGGAAACTTTGTTTTTCAAATTTACTTTAATGGGTATTGTTTATTTTGTGGTTTTGGTAGAACCCATGTTGCAAAATTGGAAATTTTGTGGTTAATCAAGTGTTGAAAAGTGTTTCTGCATTGTTGTCTTGAGTTTGCTGAAAGATGAAGAAGAAACTGAATTATGCATGAATGAAGCAAATTATAGGGCTTATTTATTGGTCATTCAATTGGTGCTTCCTTGAAAATTGTATGCATTGGTGGACTGGAGGGTTTAACGGTTTCAATTGGTAGGTGCTACAGTACTTTCATGCTATTGATTTTGTGGATATGAGTAATAAAATGTTTGTGTTGCATTTTCACTATTATGTAGAACATAACGTTCACACCGGGAAAAATAAAAAATAACGATACAATATTGGTCAGTGCATGCTTAGCCTATGCCAGTTAATGTGTTTCCTTAATTGTAATTACCAATACCTTAATTTTGTGTAGAAATTCTTAATTATTTATAGGTGCAATTATCTTGAGCTGACTGTGAGGAATAACTCAGGGTCAAAGATTTATTCAGTCCTTTCTATTTTTTTTTTTTTTTTTGAAGAAAGTCATAGATGTGTGAAGAGGGAAAGTTATTTGACTATTCTTTGTGAAATCAAGTTGATGCACTGGTTAATTGAGAACTAGAAGTATATTGGTAGTATTGCCATAACTGGATTTTCTTGTGGATATGTATTGGAGAAATTCGTATCGTGTTTAAATTAAAACTCCAAAATGTTACATTGCCCACATAGGAAAGAAGCGTCTTGAGGAATTCTTTTGAGTATTATCAAAATAAGACTTCTATACTATTATACAGCACAGCTTTGAGCTGTTACCATGCAAACGTTCTTAAATAGCTGTCCTTGCAAGTGAATGACCACAGCTGCCACTATATGTCATAAACAAATCTTAATTTGGTAAGAAAATAAGCGTAGGTTTTTTTTTTTTTTTTTTTGGGGGGGGGGGGGGGTGGTGTGGGGTTATGATGTGAAGAGAAAGAGGACAGAATGATGGCAAAGGACTAGAAGGTTTTAGGATGAAGTCATGTTGTGGTTATTTTGAATAGTTCCTAATGATGAAATACCCACCTTTATTTTAATCTGTAATTGTGTAGGGTTTATCTCTATCAGTGTTATGAGTGCAAATAACTGAAATAAATGCTTAAACCCATTCGTTTTAAAAGCCATGTTTGTCTTGTTCCTATTCCTATATTTAATAAGAGATGAGTTTTGTGAAATTAAATATTGCTTATAATTTATTTTCTGTCCTTTATTTTATTTGAAAACAATTTGCACAGTGATTTTAATATATGTTGTGTATTCTAAAAATAGGTACACAATGCCAATTTAACATAAGATTTAATTTGTGATGATAACTAGCTCATAAGCCCTGCCAAAATGATAACACTGTCTTAATGGCACTAGATGTACTCAAAACAACAACAACAACAACAACAACAACAGGGCTATGGTTCCTCAACGAATTAGTTAGGGTCAGCCATGTGTTCTTTTCCTCCATTTTATTCTATTTGGAATCATATTATCTGTTATTTCCTTAATTGATAAGTCCTTTTTTATTACTTCTACTAATTTTATTTGGGTCTTGATCTACCTTAATTCACTCCTTGAACTTGGATCATGTCACTCTTTCTTACTAGTGCATTAATCGCTCTCCTTTGAAAATGACCAAACCATCTCAAGCGACTCTCTCTCATTTTTTCACAAATAAGGGCTACTTGTACCCCTATCTTTGAGCGGGTTTGCTTAGATGTAGTCAGAATCTTGAGGAAATATCTTGGAACAATACTAAGCTGAATCTAAATGGAATTTAGTTATTTTTCATAACTTTAAAAAGAAACTCCAATTAATCTTCGTTGAATTTTGACTAGATTACCAGTTTTTATCCTCCATAACCAGTGTCAATTCTTCAATTTTCACCAACTAATATGCTTCCATTAGTGTTTGATTAAGTTATTTGCTGGTTGCTTCTTTTAGTTACCGTTTATTCTTCCAGTTTTTTCATGGTGCAAATAACTCAAAATGATGTAGAATCTTAATTGGTCTATGGTTTATCCTAGTGAGTGTAGGTGGTTGAACTTGATTCAGCCATTATCTACTTTTGTCGGTTATCAACGTTGACTGAATCCATTAAGTTGTGGTTTGTGAAAATCCACCATCTTATACATTTAGAGTGTGAGGTGTACATTTCATGTGTTCTCATCTTTCTTTTTTTTTCTTTTGCTTTCTTAATAAAAACATGATCTTCTTATGTATATCTAATTGTACAATTTCTTACAATTATTCTAAACATATTTACCAAAAAATAAAAAATAATTATCCCAAAACATTTCATGTCAAAGACAGTAACTTGCTGTTTAGTATTTAGTGTCTTATTTGCATATCCTGTTTTCGTTTTCAATTTATTTGGAAATACGTGCGTGTTTCATTTTTGTTGGTTTCATTAATGCAGTCAGTGTGTCTTCTTATTTGAGCTTTTGTTAGAGGCTATTCATATGTTTGTTTCTTGCACATGGAATCTTGTCAATGTTCTGTCATCTGTGATCCTAAATAGAATGCAAGAATATACACTTTATCTTGTCAACGTTGTGAGATCTTTATCTGCCGAACCTTGTCATAGTAGCATTTGTTTTAAATGGTACTCATTTTACACTGGGACCGATATCAAGGAGATGTACGGGTTTCCAAGCTATGCGGCTTATATTTCATATAAGTTATCTTCTGTTGTTTTGTAAATGTCTGATTCTGTAATTCTGAATTCCTAATTTTTTTTCATTGGAAGTTAAGTTGACTCAGATGGTTCAACAAACAATAGAGTCTAAATTCAGTGAATATGGGATGGGAAACAGTGAAAATGATTTGCCTACTCGTGATAAGCAACTGCCGGTTTCTGTAAAGAAGACAGTGTTGAGAGATTTGCAGAATGATAACAGAATTATGGTGCCCAACTCTATTGGAAACTCTCCGCTTTTGAAGGATAAAAGTCCAGTTAGTGATGCCACTAAAGCTTCTGGTGCCAAGAGAGCCTCACCAGAACACCCTGTGAGTCCCCCTCACCCCCATTCTCAAAGCAGTAATGGGCATCTTGTTTATGTCCGTAGAAAATCTGAAGCAGAATTAGGCAAGAGTAGCACTTGTGATAGCACAAGCGTTACTACTGATTGCCCACAGTCAAGGCAACTTGGTCACCAGGATGAGACCACCCAACCCAACTCCCAGGTGAAGGAGCCAAAAGATTCTTGCTTTCCGGCATTTGCACCTTTTCCAATGGAGACTTCTATAAGCTCATCTGGAAAACCTTCGGTTCCTCAACTTCTTGGAAAGCCTGGTATAAGGCCAGCACCAGCAGAATCCAATTATCATCCTGTAGCTTCTGCTGGCCCTTTGTTGAGTAATCCAAAGGGATCGAAGAATCTACAGTGGGAAGACCGATTTCATATACTGCAGATGTTATTAAGAAAATTGGACGAAGCAGATCAAGAGAATTATCTCCAGTGTAAGCCCTTCTATGTCAAATAAGTAAACTTAACATGCATTATTTTGCCACTACTTAAAATTCTAACGGTAACCTTTTGGTGTTTGATTTATGTGATTCTGTTAGCTCTTCGCATGCTCTCTGCCGAAAGTCTCAGCAGACATGCTGTTGATTTGGAAAAGAGATCGATTCAGCTTTCACTAGAGGAAGGTAATATGAATTGTGGCTTTTCCTGCCTTTTACTTTACACAGCTTAAATAGAATCTTCCTAAATTGGAAAAGGTATCTTTGGATGATTTATTGTCTTGCATTCAAATTTTATTTTTGGATAGATAATCCGATTATTGTTTTGGATTCGTATCTGATCTCTTGTTTCACTTCTAGTAAGTTGTTCACAAAACTTCTCATTTTGAAACTTTACGATTCACACTTGTGAGCTTTGACATGCTTTGATTCCCATTTAAATACCTTGAAAATTCTCCTGCTGCTTCCTCAATCAATACTGATGATTTGTTAAATGAAGGCATTTAGGGTGCTACCAAAGTTATTGATTTGCAGAATTATCGTCTGACTTCTTTTATAACCACTGATATTTTAGAATCTACTCGAGTTATTTAAACATCATCATGTTTCTGCTACTGACCTATAATTCTCAGTGGTAAACATGGACAAAATGTTTCTAGAAATGCAGTTTTTAGAAATCTAATAACATGGACACGAGCCGCTGTCTAACAAGGTATGAAGTGTCTAACTTGAAAAAGGGTGAGAAAGCAGTCATTTATTTAAGATTCCTATGACTTCATGCACATAACAAGGCGCATTCAATGTATCATACTGTTTAGTCATGCCTCTATAAGTGGAAACAGAAGATACAATTGTTGTGGTTGCAGATATTAATGTCAATATAGCATCCATTAGCTGGCAATTTAATTTCACCTATTGTGCCCTAAGAAAGTCAATGATCTATGAATATTCTGAGATGACAGGAGTTCCTTATATTCTATTCTCACTAGTTTTCCACATCATTACAGCGAAAGAGTTGCAGCGGGTAGCTGCTTTGAATGTCCTGGGAAAATCTATGAAGAATTTTAAAGCACCCTCAACATTTCAAGACCGGTTAGAGAAGTGACAGGATGGGATGAACTTCAGTAGTGTTTATTACTTTATTTCATTGTTGTGTTGGGCAAAAAGATAGCTTGTACACAACTGTCCCAACTTTTATTATTTTTCTGGCTTTTCTGCAGTAGTCATTCACCTGCTTGTTTCAATATTATCCACTGTAATATTGCCATTGTAATTTTCCATATCTAGTAGTGAAATGCTGTTGGCAATATCACATTGTTTCTGTATCAACTATTGACAGCAGCAAAAAATGAAAAGGAAATACTTTTAATTGTGATGCATTGCCTCTTTGATGTGAGTGTGGGTGGTATCTAGTTATCCATATCACTTATTCTTTGGTATTTTTGTATTATCTTAGAACAACAACAACAAAGCTATAGTTCCGAAATTTGGGATAGGCTATGGATCCTCGACAGATTAGATTGGGTCGGCCATGTGAGTTCTTTTCCTCTATTTTATTTTATTCGAAGTCATACTCTCTGTTATTTCCCTAATTTGCATGTCATTTTTTTTGTATTTTCTAAATGAAGTCATTTAAGGCTTTAATCAAACATTGAGGGGTCAAACTTGGGACGATAGGTTTGCAAGGTGATCTGCATTTGGTAATAGGGCAATGTAGAAGCAATTTGAGAGTTAGAGCATCAGCAGTGGGCTTCTCAAATGCCAAATTGTAAATTTCATTTGGCATTTGGGCCCAAATTGCTCCAGCAATTGGATGGCTATACCTGGGACCGGCCAAATTTTTTTGGCATAGCACTACAGTGCGATCTCATATGTGAGATTGCATTGTAGCGATATGCCATCCAAAAAAAATGTATTTTAATGATAGAGGAGAATAGGAAAATATTATTTTAATGATAAAGTGTATTTTATTATGTAGAAATATTATTTTGATGAGTAGAATAGGAAAATAAAAGTTGGGATGCTGGGTGTGTTGTAAAATGATATGGTATAATTGATAAAGTAACTTTTTAGAATGGTAAAATAAGATGAGATATAAAAACCGGTTGTGGATGCTCTAGCCAGCACGTGTTATGGCTGCAAAAACAGGTAGGTGGAAAGATCACCTTTTTTTTTTTTTTTTGGGTGTCTCAAGAGGGGGAAAACATTTATTGTGGGTATCAAGATTTTATATATATATATATATATATAATTTCATGGGAGGAGATTTGAACTTTTTCTGTGTTGGAAATATTGGAAAGGGTCAATTGAATTACAAAGTTCTTTGCAAGATGCACTAATTGTGTGCAACCAATGTGTCATAACATTTAGGGTCTGCAGATGTGTGGTTCTTATAGACCGATGTCTTGGATAATTCCTCTAGTACCAGAAATAGCAAACGCTAGTTGTATGTTTTTTCCTCACTATTATGTCCACGCAAAATATATTGGACTTGTTTGGGCTGAAGAATTCGTGCCCAGTGAGTTCTAAAATTACAATCCAATTAGCCGGTCAGCTTCCTTGTCACAAACAACTCTGTCACCTTTTATTGGTCTTTGAATCTTCCAAAGCCCATCTCAGAAATGAAATCATGAATTCATTTACTTTCTGATTTTATACTTCATACGGTATAATTTTGTGCTCAAAAGCTTAACTGATACTGCTGTCATGTTTAGCACCTAAACTTTATTATTTATTTTTTGAGGTTAACACACACCCATAATTCATTTTCTTTTCAGATAGTTCACTTCAACCCTTAGCGTCAAATACATACTAAAATTTGTGGGGTTGAAAGAAAAGATCCAAATAAATTTTTTATTCTAACCCATATTTATAAAAAAAAAAAAAAAAACCAAATACACACTCAAAAGTGAGAGAGAATGAGGTTCTAGCTTCTAACACAAAAACACTACAAATTCTACTCAAAAGTCATGATTCATATTTACATCAATGAAATCCTATGAAATAAAACCTTGCTCGAAGGTCTTGTTTGTTACATCTTTTTTTCCCCATTTATTTAACTTATTTGATTTATGTATAACTTCTTGAAATTTCATTTTTCTTAAATATTGTTATACAACACTTTTTCGGATTTATTTATTAAGCTCAATAAATTTATTTAAATAAACTCTCTCAAAAGAGTACTAAGTAATAAACAAATAGATTAATAGTGGATACGCTAGATTGTGATTTGCAAGTGGTTGTTTTGATTCTAATGGATGCCAGTCATATTAGTTTATATACATTCTACTTATAATTCATATTGTGGGTCCGGGAGGTCTGCAATTCGGCCCAAACTCTATCTGGGCCTAGGGCCCGTGCCGAGGAGGTATCTTGCCGAGGACGAATGATCAATGGCCGGGGTAGCAAGGGGAACGGCTAAGAAACTACCCTGTCCTCGGCACTCCAGAGCTTCAATGGGAAGACCAACATCATGGTGGAGGCAATCCCTAAACAGCCCCCTCAAGGGGATGTGAACGGAATGGGGCCCACAGGGAAGCAGGGTGTGAAATTGGACCAAGGAAAATGCGTCCCCTCTTCAGTAAATGCACCTGCTAGTACCCAGAGCTGATTAATGAGAAAAGACGTTTGGGCGGTGTAAACTTCGATCCATGCAACTAATAGAAAGTAAGACGGGACGGTAGATGGGATGGATACAGAAATAAGCTCCTGCCTGACCTACAAGTGGAGGGCCAGGATCAACCAAGACGGACTATATAATAAAAAGGTAGGTGCACCAAGGAGGAGGCTGGGAAAAATGGCCAAAAACCAGAGCCTCCCAGCCCACCTCCAGGAGAAAGATTTCAGAGCTGAAGAAAACTTAACCATGTATGAACACCACGAAAAACCCACCACCTGGTGACTAAGGCCTAGCCTTCCAAGCCCACGCTCTACAAATGATGTTGTTTGGGCCTTTCTACGTGCGAACCCAACACTGCTACGGTTCGTTACGAATTGTGTCCTTACAATTGGCACCGTCTGTGGGAAAGGCTTGTGTGTTGGCATAGGCGGTGGGTCGAGAGAGTTCCCTTGTCATCTCTGAAAACTGGTTGTAGAGTTTTAGAGTAAAGTTCCGCTAGGGGCTATGCTTCTTGACTAGGGGCTACGCTTGGTAGCGTTAATCGCACGGATAATTCTAGGGGCTTGGCCGGGGAGCTAACTCCCCTAAAGCCAAGGTCCAGCGCCAAAGGAAAACCAACTACTTGGATAAGAAGATTGGGCACCAAGCAAGACTTAGCTACTATGCGTGATGTCTAAAATGGTGCATATATCTTCGTTAAACGAGGGTTAGAAATGAGTCTAAAGCCTCTGCAGGTGCAAATAAGTTAGGGTTTGGGGAACATGATGATAAATGTATTGCATGCATAGATATTCGTACATGATAAAATGAAACAGCGCATAATTCATAAACAAATATTGCGTATCAGCGAGGGCAGTTAACGATGTAACCAGAAGGAAAAAAGATAAACAAGATTTCATATATACATGTACAAGTGCTTGCAAATCATCAATAAATTAGGAAGTTTTTGAAATAAAAGGAAACAAGTTAATCGTTGAAATAGAAATGAATACAAAAGCCTAGCCCAGATCTCTACTTTTCTGCATTTTTGTCGGTCACGTCCTGGGAGGAAGGAACAGGATCAGCTTCAATGCCCGGGAGGATGGTCCCTTCTGGGGAAGGTTGAGCAGGGCCAGCACTGGTACTCCGAGGGGCCACAGCAAGGGGAATGGCCTGTGGCGGCTGTGCAAGTGTGGCTGGCTCCTCTGTACTAGACACCTGAATGCCAACCACGGGCTCAGTAACCTCTTTAGGTGCCTCATGACCCGTATGCTGGGATGTCATTATCACATCCTGGAGTTCTCCATCTTTGGGCGCCTTGCTAGAGGAGCCGCTGGCCTGTAAGTCTTCCGATGGGGTGATCTCTTCCTCGGGTTGATCACACGTAGCCGCGGAACTGGTAGAAGTGGCCTCACTGATGGCCGCCGGGTAGAATATGCTCTCCGCCTTCCACAAATCAGACGAAGCATCCACCCCAACTTGCTTCAATGCTTCTTCCCAAACCTGGGAGCAATAAAACCTACACACTCCAGGAATCTGCGCCTTAAGGGTGGCCTGGGTCTCAACTACTCCCATGTTGTAACCGTCATCTTCGGCCGTATTCTTGGCAGCCTCTGCCTCATTCCTGGCAAACTCGGCCTCCTGCTTTACCCTTTGGGCCTCATCTCGGGCATATTCTGCCACTCCCTTTTCATGCACAGCCGCGGCCAGCTATTTGTTTAAATCCTCGATCAGGTCTTTGGCTATTCGTAACTGGTCCTCGGCTTCAAGTGCACGCTTTTTTTGGTCCTTGGCCTATTTTTGGGCACTGGCAAGGCCCGCCGAGACGTTATCCCTCTCGCGGGTAGTTATTGTTAAGTCATCCTTGACTTTGGCAAGTTCATTTTCAGAAGTTTCGAGAGTCTTTGAGGCCGTTATGCGCTTCTTGCGTTCGTTCTCGGCCGCCTTACTCCTGTCATGCACTTCTTCCTCCACCCTATAGGTTGCCTGGAGAGCCTGTCAAGAAAGATGAGCGTGTAGTGAGTGACAAACCGGTGACAAGAGTTAATAAAGTGTTAGGTTTCAAGAAGTCTTACCATGCCCAAGTATCTCTTGGTACTAAGAAAAACCTCCTGCATCCTCATTCTCCTCAGCTCATCCATGTCATTAGGGAGTAACATGGTTCTCCCTAATGCATCCGCCACGTAGCCACCCTCGCCGTCCCCAAGGTCCCTCAGAGAGGCCGTCTCCAATAGTGGACCCCCGTGAAGCATTGGGGCAGGAAGCCAGGCACTCGGTAGGGACTGGGAATCAATTCCCTTTCCCTTGCCTTGAGAAGTTTGGACTTCGGTTCCTTTGCCCTTATCTTGGTGTCCGATCTTCAGTTGTTTCGTGCGTGGAGTCTCATCCTTCTCCTTGGGAAGTTGGGATTTTCCCTCGTCCACAACGTCCTTGCCCTTGGGGCTCCTCTTTCTCTTGGAATCAGCACCTTCAGGTCGAGGAGGCCGAGCTGGTTGGGAGGAAGTGGGAAGTTCGAGGCGGGTGGATTGTGGCTGGGACTTGGTGGAGGATGACCTGGTCTGGATTGTAAGGTGCCGAGGTGGTGGAGGAGGAGCATCGGGTTGTAGTGTTTCCTGTGTATCCTTCCCTGGTAGGCCCTCGAGGAGTTGGAGAAGAGGGGTTAAGGGTACTCTCTTAACTCCCATCTCGGCTTGAGAAGAGGTGCCTATTGACGACAATTCCGCCTCGGACAAGGCTGGGTCACCTATGTCACCAGGAGGGTCCTCAGATTGACAGACTAGGTCAAATACCCCAAAACCTTCCTCAGGCTGATCTGGCTCGTCTTCGTCCTCTGCTGCTGGGTGAGACGAGGAGGGGCCCACCTGTGGGATGTTCTCGGGGATAGTTGGCTCTTGGGAGATTAAAAATCCCGTCTCAACTACGGCAATTTTTGGAAGCCAAGGACGGCAGACACTGATCACGTACCTTGCGTCCCCAAATGACTTCTGAACAGGAGGGTACCCTAGTATTTTGTGAGCTGCTCGGACTTGGCCATCTCTGTCATTCACAAAAACCGCCGCTTGTAAAACGGTCTCCAAGTCCGCCCGATTGACTAAGTGAAAATGCCGTGTGTAAGCGTGTTCATCTACAAAAAAAAAAAGAAAACAACAAACATATATGCATGGTTAGCTATCGAACAACGTTAGATTAGAATGGCGTAAAGGGTTATCCCCCTTCCATTCCCAGTACCCTACCTGGTTCTCCTCCTACTACGGGGCACGGATCGCCATCGTGCCATTCCCCAGAGACGATAAGGAAATCCTTGTTCAGTCCCTTGTTGGAGTCAGGGAGGCACTGGATCAACCGAACCCTTTCGTCCCTCGACCTCATGTAGTAGGTTTTCCCTTTCAATTTTTGGAGGTTATAGCACCAGTTCACTTCATGATGGGTCAGTCTTAACCCCATTTTCTCATTCAAGGCGTCCACGCACCCCAGAATCCTAAAAACGTTGCCGGCACATTGGGTGGGGGCTAGACGGAAATGTCTGAGATAACCCCTCGTCACTGGCCCCATAGGGATTCTCATGCCTCCCTCAACAAAGGCGAGGACGGGAATTACTACCGCGCCCGTTCCCCTCTTATAGTGCCATTCCCTCATCTTACAGTGCTCCAGACTTACGTTGGGGGGAATCCTATAATCAATGATGAACTTATTCATTGCCTCTTCAGTATCGACTAACTTCCTCAATCTCAATTTAGTCATCTTTGTCATTTGCTAAAACAAACCTAACCCGCGACGGGAAAGAAAGGGAGCCAAAGAGAAATAAACTCAGAAAAGAAAAAGCACGAGTTAATGGAGGTAGGGAACTTACATAAAAGAAGAATTACACTTCGGATAGGCTTTATGTGCTGGAGATAGACTTGAATTTGGGTGGAAGTTCAGATGAACCCAGGATACACGCACAAAAACTCTTAAGTACAGAATTGAAGAGACGGATCCATCTCCAAAAAATCTTTTATACTTTCTAGGGTAACTGCACGCCTTTTCCCACCCAAAAAGACCAAAAGATCACCACCATTCGATTTCTATCATACCGTAGAACGTGGGAAGCATAAAGCCGCCCCTATTTAATGAGGCCACGTTTCGCCTTCCAACGGCTCTAGGAACGTGCCTTGGGCAGGTGAAAAACCTCGGGAATCGATAGATGACAAGGATTGATAGGCAGTGGCAGATCTCTGATGTCATCAAAACCCTCCTATCCGTCCGAGGAGATGGATAGCAGGATTTTGAGGGGCTATTGTGGGTCCGGGAGGTCTGCAATCCGGCCCAAACTCTATTTGGGCCCAGGGCCCGTGCCGAGGAGGTATTTTGCCGAGGACGAATGATCAATGGCCGGGGTAGCAAGGGGAACGGCTGAGAAACTACCCTGTCCTCGGCACTCCAGAGCTTCAATGAGAAGACCAACATCATGGTGGAGGCAATCCCTAAACAGCCCCCTCAAGGGGATGTGAACTGAATGGGGCCCATAGGGAAGCAGGGTGTGAAATTGGACCAAGAAAAATGCGTCCCCTCTTCAGTAAATGCACCTGCCAGTACTCAGAGCTGATTAATGAGAAAAGACGTTTGGGCGGTGTAAACTTCGATCCATGCAACTAATAGAAAGTAAGACGGGACGGTAGATGGGATGGATACAGAAATAAGCTCCTGCCTGACCTACAAGTGGAGGGCCAAGATCAACCAAGACGGACTATATAATAAAAAGGTAGGTGCACCAAGGAGGAGGCTGGGAAAAATGGCCAAAAACCAGAGCCTCCCAGCCCACCTCCAGGAGAAAGATTCCAGAGGTGAAGAAAACTTAACCATGTATGAACACCACGAAAAACCCACCACCTGGTGACTAAGGCCTAACCTTCCAAACCCACGCTCTACAAATGATGTTGTTTGGACCTTTCTACGTGCGAACCCAACACTGCTACGGTTCGTTACGAATCGTGTCCTTACACATATAATAATATTTTGTGCTCAAAAGCATAACAAAAACATTCACATCAAATGTGCTAAAAAATTTAACTACTCAAAAAGTTACTTTATTTATTTTAACACTTCACAATAAATTGTCAATTGTTAGATGACAGTTTACTATAACTAGGTGTTAAAAATTATAGGTTTGACACATTTGATATAGTGAAATTTTAGTGCTGTGGATGCTGAAATAGCATTTTAGCACTTTTGATATGAATACTCTCACCAAAATATCATGTTTAACACCTAAATGGATTTTTCTTTTTTTGGTCAAGTAATATAAGTATATAACACAAGAGACCAAGCTATCTTTTTTCTTTCCCAAAAAAAAAAAAAAAAAAAAAAAAAAGGAGTAACAAACAAGAGAGCTAATTAGTGGAAGCACAAAGCTAGTAGTTTGTGACTCTAGTGGGTATCACAAATTCAGTGAAATTACTTCATCTTAGCCACCTAACTAGGGCCTCACCAAGCTGAAAGTGTTTAATACCAACACACTAAATATAATTAAGGCAATTAAGCGTAAAAAAAGGGAGCAGTTAGTTAATCCCCGAAAACTAATGACTAGTAGTAGTACACTAGTAATAATTAAGTAATAATTAATAAATAGTATAATATAGTGGATGCACTAGATTGTAATTTGCAAGTTGTGTTGTGACTCTAATATAGTGTAAACACCCTCAGTTGCTATTTTATAACTCAAGCCACCCAGAACCAACTTTATTCGGATTTGTAAACTTAAAAAAATTTGCAACCTATGAATGGTAAGGTTGCATATATTAGTTTAATCTTGTGATTGTGTGTGAAGAGAAAAAGTGAGTGAGAGGAAAAAAAAAAAAAAGAATAGTACTTTATATTATTTTATTAGGTAATTTATATTATTTTATTGAGTTATATGTAAAAATAAAAACTGTGATGTAGGGTGAGTTGTAAAATAAGTTGGTAAAATAGATAAAGTAGTGTTTAAAAATACAAAATAGGTTTTTTTTTTTTTTACATCCCCCAATTCTAATGCTACCAATCATATTAAATCATTTACATTCTGCTTATAATTCATATAATAATATTTTGTGCTCAAAAGCTTAACTAAAACATTCACATTAACTTTTAGTAAGACAAAAAAGTTACTTTATCTATTTTAACATATCATTTTACAATACACTTAATATCAAATACTCTATTCTTTTACCACTTTATTTAAATATTCTTTTTTATTTTTTATTTTACAACCAGTCTCTCTCTCTAACTATCATTTAAATAACTTTTTTGTGTTTACCATCTAACTAGTAGTTTACTGTAACTAAGTGTTAAAAAATTATTAGTTTGACATTTTTGGCATGGTAGAGTTTTAGTTTTAGTGTTTTGGAGTGTTAAAATAACATTTTAGTTATATTTTAGCACATTTGATGTGAATGCTCTCACCAAATGTCATGTTTAACACCTAAATGGGTATTTTTTTTTGCAATTAAAATGTTGCTCAAGTAATAAACAAGAGACCTAGCTATCTTTCTTATTTCCCAACCAAAAAAAAAAAAAAAAAAAAACGAGTAATATACAAGAGAGCTAATTAGTGGATGCGCAAGCTAGTTACAAGTGAAATGTTTAACACCTAAATGGGTTTTTTTTTTTTTTTTTTTGGTTCAATTAAAATGTTGCTCAAGTAATAAACAAGAAATCTAGCTATCTTTCTTCTTTCCCAAAACAAAAAATAAAGAGTAACAAACAAGAGAGCTAATTAGTGGATGCACAAAGCTAGTAGTTCATGACTCTAGTGGGTATCACAAATTCAGTGAAATTACTTCATCTTAGCCACCCAACTAGGGCCTCATTAAGCTGAAAGTGTTTATAATTAAGGCAATTAAGCATAAACAAAGGGAAAACAGTTAGTTAATCCCCGAAAACCACTGTGATTAGTAGTAGTACACACCAGTAGTTGTAGTAGTGAGAGTAGTGACCACGTTTCAACTCTTCAACTCTTCCGTACATATATTCCTTCGGCCCCAAGTATATCCATTCACAAAATTACCATTTCACCCCTCACAAACCTTAAACAACAGGGATATCCTAGTAATTTCACACTCACACAATATATAACCACCCCTCGTCACTTCCCAACTGAAAATAACCGCCCATACTCAAAACTCTCTCTCTGTCTCTGTCTCTCACAAACCCTAGTAACTGTCGATCTTACAAATACAAACCCACCTCCAATTTCTCACTTTTTTTTCTCTTCTCCTTTTCTTCTCAGAAACTGCTCTGATATGATGACCACCATTACTACTACTACTGACTCCGGTCTCCGGTTCTCGCCTTCTCCTCCGTCTCTCGACGTTGCTGTGGTCCCCGAGAAGCCCCGGCAGAAACCCAGAAAGAAGCGTACAAAGCTGATCAGAATTGATGACACGTCGACGGGTTCGAGCACTGGTGTGGGGAAGCCGAAGTACAGCAAGAAGCCGGACCCGGGTGCGCCGAAGATCACTCGGCCGTGTAGCGAGTGCGGGAAGAAGTTCTGGTCGTGGAAGGCGTTGTTCGGACACATGCGTTGCCACCCGGAACGGCAATGGCGGGGTATTAACCCCCCGCCAAATCTCCGGCGACCCGGCTCGCCTTCGGGGCAGCCGGTGGCGGTTATGGCACCCGCGGTGAGTGAAGAGGATCATGAGATTGCTGCGTGTTTGTTAATGCTGGCCAGTGGGGTTGATAGGGCTAGTGAGAGAAGTATAATTGAAGCGGAGTTTGATGGGTTTTTTAGGGAATCTGTGGCGGCGGTGGAGATGGTGGGCCCGCCGGGGATGGGGTGCCGGTTCGAGTGTTCGAGTTGCAAGAAAGTGTTTGGGTCGCACCAGGCATTAGGAGGCCACAGGGCTAGTCATAAGAATGTGAAGGGTTGTTTTGCAATAACGAGGAGTAGTGCTAGTGATGGTGATGAGTTTGATAATATTCAAGACCAGAGTGTTGTTGGGCATGGTGATAATGAAAGGGACATTGGGGCTGCTTTGGAGGAGGAGAAGATGTTAATGGTTTTGGGTGGGCACAAGTGTAGCATTTGTTTGAGGGTTTTTTCAAGTGGTCAAGCTTTGGGTGGACATAAGAGGTGTCATTGGGAGAAAGGTGAAGAAGGGGTTACTACTTGTGGTTTGGACTTGAATATGCCTGCACCGATGGAAGATGGGTCTTCATCTTCTTATACTGCTACTTCAGGATTGACTTTGGATTTAAGGTTGGGACTATGAAAGAAGTTTTAGATAAATATAAAGCTAGATTCTTTTTTCTTTTAGCAATTGGGTTTCTCTTTCTGCTTAACTGATGGTATATTTTACTAGGTTTAGTTTTTTTTTTTTTTAGTATATTCTATCGTGGTATATTTTGTAACAATTGATATGTGACTTTGATGGAAAAGTTGTACTTTGTTGTCTCCACAATTAGGAGACAAACAGTTTGTGTTTGATAGACAACATGGAAAAACACTTACTTCTCATTAGTAATAAATTTACAAAGGTTGTTAAATCGAGGTTTCTTTGTTTTTCATGTGCTTTGATTGGGTATGCAGAGACCAATGGTGTTTGATGTATTAATTCATACATTCTTGTGTGTACGGACGGATGTATCTTTCCTTTTTTTTTTTTTTTGCAAAATGGCTTGACAGGTCTTATTATCACGTACTGAAATGGCAATGATTTGTCATTATTTAGAAATAGGTTTTGGTGCCCTTTCTCATGGGGATTGTTCAGAACTACACAACATATTATTACTCTGATCAACATGGTCCTTATTCATCTTAACTAACACCATTATGTGAATGTTCCATTTGGTGTGGATTTTGGATTTGCAACTATTGGAAAGTGGTTTAGCATTTGAATGGTTCAGCAGTCAAGGCCTGATTGAATATGATACTTGGCTCTCAGTTCATTTGTTGTATTTTGAGTTCCAACTACTACTTTTGGATCCATCTTTTGGAATTAGAGCTATAACTTTACAGATCTAGTCCACTAAGTAGTGACTAGTGGGTCCCTATTGACATTGGATTGTGGTATCCATCTCATGGATTTTGAGTTACAAGCTATATGTAATGTAGTCTAACATTTGTTTGGTTTAGTTGTCAGGTCCAGTAGCGTAACACTGTAACAGTAATAAGCAGCTATATATATGATCCATCTCATGGATCTTGAGTCAGTCATGTAAATGGATTTGATCACTAGTTAGGTCCCTTATGTCTGATATTGTCATGATACTATCAGGCCCATCTCCTGGATATTGAGCAAAAAGCCATGTGAATGTAGTGCAACTGTTTGATGAGTTTAGAAGCGAGGCCTTAACTTCATGGGGGGAAAATAGAAGCAAATGTTTTGTAGTGAGAGTTGCTGATTAGACTGCAATTTGAAACATCAGGTATAGATTTGTGATACTAAAATGTTGAACCAATGCTGCTTGATTAATCCAACCGAATTGTTTACTGGTTCAAACTAAAATTTAGATAACAACAATAAAACAGAAAATCAGAATCTAGCATTGTCTTTTTGTTTTTGAAAAACAGAATCAGTGCTTTCTTTACTTCCTAGTCCCTTTACACACAATTTTTTTTTTTGATGAATACACATTAAATCTTTATTGAAGAGTATTTGGCCACCATCATAACTAGAGAACTTTGAGGTAGAGTTATTTGTCACAATTAAGGAGAACCTCTGAGGTTTTATAGCCTTGGGAATGGAACTTGCAAGCATCATCTGTTAAAATAGGCTGTTCATATTTTTCAGCGGTTCTTGTTGCAACTGCAAAATATTTTTAGCAATTCTTTGTCAACCATCTCAGTACAATTAAAATCAAGAGATGGTGGGTTACACTAGTGTAATTTAATTTACCTACAGATTGACCTAACTAACAATGGATGAACAAGTGACATTGAAGTGACAAAATTTGTCAATAAATCTTTCAATTTTGTTATCCACATGGCAGGGGCAGAGTTACCACGCACTGCATATTTGTGAATAACACACTCTTTGGATCTCTTCAGTGAATACTTATCCCAGAACAAAAGTGAATTTGAAAATTTTCTATTTAAAACAAGTTTTAGCAGACACTGGTAAATCAACATTGATCTTATCTTAGTAAGTAACGAAATGTCACATCAGCTATATGTAAGTAAACCACTTCAAAAGGCAACGACCTCAGACCCACAAAAGATTTTTTATTCAGATAAAGGGATAAGGGTAGAGAATAATATTGGCATAAAATGGTGTCCAGGTGAGGATAGGTCTGTTTCATTTTATGCAACTTCTGTTCCAATTTAATATTACAAATTATAAATACATGGCTAAGACCAAATCCTTTATGCCCTCCTCACTGATTATATTTTTTTTCTATGCCACTTGTGTAGAAAACACTGAACCGTTCCACAAATCTCTTATGAGTGTTATAATGAGCTATTAAGAACATAGGATTATGTGCTACTTTTAACACTTTAGTGGTACCCCCATATATTCAACTGACTTTCCCCACCATACATAACTTTAGAATTCAAGAAACAGTTATGAACTTATTATAGAGTTTTATATTAAAGAGAAAATCAGGATGACCTTGACGATCTAAGTAAATCATTTTCAATGAACTCAGCAACATGACTTTTATAGTGCCTTGTCTACTTTATATGAATTTTTCCCATCAAAAACCGAATCAAATGTGGTGAAGAAGTCAAGTCACCCATCATCAGGTCATACGTTTTGCACTAGCACTACTATTTTACAAACTACTTTAATTAGTCTATGCTTTGAAAGAATCTATCTCATAAATTCATAATTTGATTCTTAATAGCCATTGTGTGGGAAGTTTTGGTCAGATCCTCAGTGTGTTCAGTAAAAAAGGAAAAAAGAAAGTTATAACGCTGATATTGGCAAGGAATGTCATTCATTCAACTTTTAGTTTCTCTCTTGATATAAAATAAATTCTTTTCTTCCTTCTCTAATCATTAAACCCATCATTCTCTTTGGTTCAGAGAATGTTGATAGTCTGTTTCCACAAGTTGTCTCTAATTTATACCAACTATCCTCCTTTAAAGAGCAGGCTTAATATTTGTTACTTGTATCTGTACCAATTAGGTGGATCATTTATATTAGTTTAATTTCTTTAAGCTTCAAAAGTATCTTTAGAACTTTCTAATATCCTTAAATATAGTTAACAATTACAGTTGATCTGTTCAAAGGCATTGCATGCTTTGAGAGGATCATCCCTCTAATATATCTCTAATCTTGGGTAAGCTGCTGTGCACATAAGCATGCACTTATGGTATTAGTTGAACCAACTGTGACATTTAATACATAAGATGTTTATATGATGCTAATTATCCTAAAATAGCACTACCTATATTTAAGACTTAATCCTGCATCACTAAGGGACTGAAAGCCTATTTCCAACAGTTCTCTCTAACTAGAAATTGAATTCTGAAACTGATTTCAATTTACTTTAGCTAAAGAGATGATCCCCAAGTAAAAATGATGCTTTGTATCTTATACTTTTCTTCATGTAAACTGGTTTTCCAACTAAAATTCCATCATTACTCTATAGCATCCCTTGATATCATAGGCCAAGAGCCTTGTAGACTTGTAGTTCATTAGCATTTTCCGATTCTTCAATGGGGAGAACCTGGGTTCTAATCACCCTTTTCCCCACCTGTTGTATGAAAAAAAATAAATCCCTTGATATCACAGGCAACTTGAATGGTAGCTGTTGAATTGACAAAAAGTATTTCCAATCAAATTGCCAATAGCATCCTGTATCATAGAAATCTTGCCTGGTTTATGAAGCACCAACAGACCAACATGCGTCAGAAGCTTCCATCTTAACAACTCATATATATGAGGTTCACAAGCTTAATATAATGGCCTCATTGACCATACAGTAGAGACATATTGTGATGAACATGCTTTAATTTTAGCTCTTCTTTAGTACATAACTTCTTAGAGTACGCTTTAGGGGACAGAACAACAGGATTGGAGGTCATTCTGATCTGATTCTGACATGAAAGTTCTAAATCAGATCTTGTTTGGAAAGAAAGTCAAAGGATCTTCTCCATTTGCATATTTTATATCAAGTTTACTGCAATCAGACTTTTCCTGGTTTTTATCCTAGATTTAATTAGTCCATGTGATCTTCTTGAAAAGAATCTGGTCTTGAGGCATATCCATTTGCTTCCGACATTTATATATATATATATATATATATATATATATATATATTTAATAACAATTGGTCCAAAATAATTGAGATCTAGACTTTGGATGTTTCACTGATTTGTAATCATCATTCCAATAAATTTATACTGTTCTTAGTCATATATTTAGCTTCCAAGCTCTTTCTCTGACAATGATTTAATTTATGTCTATGAATGCTATGTGCAACATATGGGAACCTTTTTTCTTGGGACATTTAAATGCACCCATCCATCATACCTTGCTAGGTAAGGAGTAAACATTTCAATTAATTTAGAGGAACCTTGACTTGTTGGTTAGCCTATTGAAATATGTTTGTTAGACTATGTTCATTGGTACATTTCTTTCATGTAGATGAAATAATTAGTTACAAAGCATCTTACAAAGCATCTAATTCAAGAGCAAACTTCCATAGTTTGGTCTCTCTCCTTTAGATATAATAAATAAAAGAGTAAACCACATAATTGGTCCCTATCTTATACACTATATTTCAACTAAGATATAACATCATGAACTAAATTGACACGACATTGAAAGGTTAGGGATCAAATTGACACAATTGAAAGGTTAGTGACTAAATTGAAATATGATGTAAAGATTAGGGACCAAATATGTAGTTTACCCTAAATAAAAATCATTTGTCTACTTTAAGTGTTCCGCTTTATGCTTTAACAATCACAATTTACCACACGACTTTCTTCACCCCTCTTATAAATTGACCAAGATTTTTAATGATAAATTTTCAAACACATTACATATTACAATTGTTGGAGTATGAAGCCTATCATTAAGGATGGAACAAAAGATTTAATTTTTATTTTCTAATCCTCCTATTTGCTGTAAGGGTAAGAGAATTCCTAACCCAAAATTAAAAATTTGTTCATTCATTTTAAAATGCGACCATCTAACTAACTATAAGTCTATAAGGAGTACACATTTGCCACCACGTGGCTCATCCTAGTGAAGTCTATCGAGCTAAAAACCCTGCAACTTGAAAGGAAAAGAAATATTGAATCCACATCAGATCAAATCTAGTTTTATAGTTTATCTGCTTGTTCCCAACCAAACTAAGATAATTAAACTCCATTAATAACTTATTTGTTAGTAAGATATATAAGTTGAAGGATCTCACTGCAAATATAAAATTAAGTTTGCATGAATCTAGCTAATGAATCCGCATGGTATCTTGTATACATCTATTCTGTTGGGTTATGCAGACCTCACCCTTGACCATGTAATTTATATAAGGGTAAACTACGTTTTTGGTCCCTATCTTATACACTATATTTCAATTTGATCCCTAATCCTTCAATTGTGTCAATTTGGTCCTTAACCTTTTAGTACCGTGTCAATTTAGTCCTTATTGTTATCTTTTGAATAAAAATTGATGACATGTCTAATGGCCAAAATAAAAAATTAGCTTCCATTGATGTGAGAATAAACTAAAATTTTATTTTGGCCGTTTTTCATGTCATCAATTTTCATCCAAGATATAACAGTAGGGACTAAATTAACACGAGATTGAAAAGTTAGGGACCAAATTGAAATATGATGTAAAAGATAGGGATCAAATATGTAATTTACCCTTTATATAATATGGTAATAATTTATAAAAGTAATCCAGTATTATATATTATTAATGTGTCATTGTACATAATCATTCATCTAATGTACCTCTATTTCTGGTCCCTGTTTGATAAGAAACTAAACAAAAAGAATGATGTTCAAGCTTAGTTAGATGTTTTCTTGGACTTGGACTGTGCTTAAATTATGACTTATTAAGAGTCTTATAGTTCAATAGTATTATTTGATTGAAAAAAAATAAATAAATAAAATAAAATAAAAAACTAGTTACTTTTGCCTTAGTTACCTTTGACAACATTCGAGGGATACATATTTCCATCTAAAAGTGGATATGTTTAGGAAATGGGTGTAAATTACTTGTTTGTTTGAGATGGTGAAATGAACATGAGTGATGTTATGAGTATTACAAATTCTTGTGCATAAACTATATAAATTATGTGTTAACTTTTAAAATACAAAACAAAAAAAGTAATTAAGATATTTATTTAATATGTTGATGATATGACATCAATTACATAGTACATTCATTGTCATCTACATTTTATCAATCAACGCCAACAAGTTTGTAGTGTGATTGGCACCTACTCCCTATCCCTAATTCCCATGTCGTGGTTTTGACACCTCCTTCCGAATCCAATCCCAAGAAAAAGTGAAGTTTTATATGGTCTTTTGTTCGGTACAAGTATTTCAAAGTTAAAACAAAAGTCCTTTACCAAACCAACATTTTAGAGGTTTAGTGAGGAAAATTATTGAATACTCCGGAGTATTATAAATGCGTACTTCTCCCTCTTATATGAATTGTGGGTTCTATCATAAATTTAATTAGTGGGACCCATAGTTATGTGAGAGGAGGGCGTACGTATTTATGGTACTCTGGGAGTACCCAATAATTACCCATTTAGTGAGGGGCAGTAGTTTTTTCCACTTTTCATAAATTACTCACTTTCCTAATCTCAACACTTGATTAGGAAATTCGAATTTAGTCAAGCAGTTGTAACAACTCTTTTTTCTCTTTCTTAACCAAGATGTCTCCAAAAGCACGCTTATGGCCTGTTTGGTATTCCTCCATCTTTGTGATTGTATAAAAATATTAATTTGCAGACTAATACTCTTAGGTTTTTTTAATGACATTTAAAAGCAATAAGATCGAACAAGAATAATCTTTTAATTGGTTGGTAGCAAGAATTCAATTCTTGGTTGATAATCGGAATAATCTTTTAGTGATTATAATATTAAACAGAATCTTAATTGAATAGATCCAACTAAAGGGTACAAAATTTTGATGCCTATAGACATGTTTATATACTAGCTTCGGACCCCATAAATGCTCTGGACCTTTATTTTTTTTTCAATGTAACATATTCATATACCTAGATTTTGTCACTTTAGGAACACAGATTTAAAGTTCTTCCACAACAATTACTAAAACTAGTCCAATTTTTTATATGTATTAATGCCACTATCATCACATATTGAAATCTTGAACATACAAAATAGTGTATCCATCATTTATCAAACTATGTTAGATTCGATTGCCGGCCACACACACAAATTAAAACCATTTAATCAAATTAGCTGTCTTGCTATAAGATTTAATGTTAATTTTAGCAAATATATATAATTTAAATTTATATGAGTTATGACACATGTAATGAAGATTCTAATCCAACGGTTGGAAAGAGGTCAAACAAATTTGGATCACTTTGACGAATCTTTGAGCTCCATTAATATATCCTAATAGATTAGAACCCGGCCCCATTACCAAGTTTTGAAAGATGAAACTGATGTGATTAACCATAAAAAATGAAAAAGCATATTGATCAGCTGAATATGCCCTACTTTTGTCAAAATCAATTAGCTATATATACGGGTTTTGAGACCGTTTTGAGTGACAAGTAAGTAATGTTGTTGAATGAGAGAAGCAAATGTTGATTACTAAAAAAAACACAAATATTATTGGTACATAAGATTTTACTTTGTGAGATTCAAATGAATTATTAGGGGTACAATCATGTGACAAAATTTCTAATTGAGACTAAGACCGTTATAATTTTTATTTCTGCAATGTCTTTGCTAATCATGTTCCTAAGCCTTGATTCTAGGGTTAACATTTTGTTAACAGTCTCATTTTGTTTGTCAATGTAGATTCCAATTTCTGAATGACTGAGATCATGATTTATGACTAACTAGTAAGTTTCTCGTGTGATGCATGGATAATTTTGTAATATTTTATGTAAGAAATTTTTGGAGAATGTTATACATATATTAAAATGAAAAAATAATCTAAATTTGAATAAAGAAACATATACATTTTGAAATATTAAAAATTAGTTTAGTAGGTTCACTGCACATTTGTAACCTTCTCAATGTAAGTTTAATTGTTCTTTTTAAATCATGAAACCAAAAATAAATACAAAAGAGTAACAGGACCGTGAAGATCAATTAATCTATGTTACACTCACAGATTGCATACCATGAAATGAAAATATGTCCAACTCTCTCGCTGCCTTCCACTCATTGATAATGCGACATTAAGAGATGGTGTGAGTAAGTGCATATGTGTGTGTCATATAAATGATTTAAAACTATGGTAAAAAAAAAAAAAAAAAAAAATACCCGAAGAGATTTCAGCGACTTGATAGTGGGGGGAGACCAATATGAAAGAGGTGGCGGCCCCTCAGATTTCTCTTTCTCTCTCTTACAAATGCTTTGTCAAACTCAGGTTTTTTATTTTGGTAATAGTAAAACAATGCGTTTCATTTAATTGTCCACAACATTCTCGTATTTCTCTATCTCTTCTTAGTGCCTTATCTGGTTAGTTATTAGTATTAGTCCTTAATTATTTTTTTTCTTTTATTTTTAATACTAAAATGGTGGGTATGCTAAAAAACATGAAGAATATAGAAGTGTGTAGTATAAGCTAAGACAATCAATGGGAAATTAATGAGATAACAGTAAAATATAAATTAATGTAAAATTTTGGATAACAATAAAAAATACTTAATAAATAGAGGTAAAAAAAAATGTTAAATGTAAAATTAGAGTACCATATGGTAAGAGCTCATGCATTCTTGTATGAGATCTTTTTTTTTTGTTTTGTTTTTTTGTTTTTTTTTTTTTTTTTTTC